>NC_047120.1:14003728-14206228 GCF_902500255.1 Thalassophryne amazonica
TCTGAGAGCAGATTTTAAGGTTTTGTTATTGACTTATAAAGTTGTTCATGGACTGGCGCCATCTTATCTGGCTGATCTGGTGGAACGTTACGTGCCGGCCCGGGCTTTGCGGTCGCAGGATACGGGACTTCTCTGTGTTCCCAGGGTGAAGAAGTAGTCAGCAGGTCAAAGAGCCTTTTCTCATCATGCACCCACCTTGTGAAACAGTCTTCCTGCGACCGTGAGGCAGTCAGAGTCCATGGACATTTTTAAGTCAAGACTGAAAACCCATTTTTATTCTCTTTCTTATAAATAGTTTATTTTTTATCTGTTTATTCTTTTACTTCTGTTTTTATTTATGTATTTGAATTTTTTTTATTAATTTTTAATTACTTATTTAAATTTTATGTTGAATTGTTTTGTGTAAGGCGCCTTGAGATGGCTTTTGCTGTGATTTGGCGCATTATAAGCTAATTAAATGGAATTAAAATTGGGTTTATTGTATCGATGCCATTATCGATTCTGCTTATTGATCCGATCCTTTATCACTTCCCAAACCATTACCTCTTGTGAATTTTCTGTGTACTAAAGGTGGAATTTACAGGTTTTCTATGTCAACAACAACATTGAGTCTTAAATAAATATCAATCAGTCAATCAATTTTTTTATATAGCGCCAAATCACAACAAACAGTTGCCCCAAGGTGCTTTATATTGTAAGGCAAGGCCATACAGTAATTATGTAAAACCCCAACAGTCAAAACGACCCCCTGTGAGCAAGCACTTGGCTACAGTGGGAAGGAAAAACTCCCTTTTAACAGGAAGAAACCTCCAGCAGAACCAGGCTCAGGGAGGGGCAGTCTTCTGCTGGGACTGGTTGGGGCTGAGGGAGAGAACCAGGAAAAAGACATGCTGTGGAGGGGAGCAGAGATCGATCACTAATGATTAAATGCAGAGTGGTGCATACAGAGCAAAAAGAGAAAGAAACAGTGCATCATGGGAACCCCCAGCAGTCTACGTCTATAGCAGCATAACTAAGGGATGGTTCAGTATCATATTGATCCAGTGATCAATATGATATTGATCACTGGATCCTTGATCTCTGGACATAAATAAAAATCAGTATAATCTGTACATGGTCACTGGATCCTTGATTTACATGGTGGATCCTTGATCTCTGGACATAAATAGAAATGAACAAAATCTGTAGTTTTTGTCAAAAGCATTTCCTTTCAAATATTGACACAAATGTAACCCCATAGACTCTGAGCTAAGCTCAGCTGGCTGCACTGCACGTTAGAATGTAATTCGTAAAAAAAAAAAACGCAGGACGTCAAATTTTGTGGGGGGAAACCCCAGGTTTGGTCGGTTGTTTGTATTATAACGTTTGGAAAGAGGTGTCATTTGATTTCAAACGGCGATTCGCTCTGAAGTTAGTAATTCAGTCTGAAATCTGCACAGCTCTTTGGAACTGTGCACTTAGTCCCACAAAACAGGATATTATTATTATTATTTACTACGATTATCATTATTTTTTTTTTTACCTGATGGACAACTTCAGTTTACGCACTGACTGGTGCTCATGCCAGTGGACTTGCCGCCTCTGAAAACCAGCGAAGCAGAGAACCAGCAAAGAGCGGGTCGGAGCGCTACTTCGTTGCTTCAAGCAGATGGCAGACCCGCTGCAATCAATGAATCCTTTTCTCATTAAACACCCTCAAAACAATGGCTGCTCCAGTGTCCCGAACCATCCGTGGTACATTCAGTGTGGCTCGGAAAAAAATTGATGCAAGCAGGCAGCGAGTGATGCAACACGATTCAACCTGTCAATTGAATCATTACACACTGAATGAATTGATGCACTTGCATTGCACACGTTTGTATCTAGATACCGATTCGTATCGATTAATCTCCTCATGCCTAATCTCTGTGTGTGTATGTGCGTGTGTATATGTCTGACCATGTTGGATGAATGTCAATTTTTTTTTAAATAACTATTTGTGTGTCTCTTTGTACCTCACTGTCAACCATGTCTGAACAAACGTATACTTTGTCTATTAAAACTATGTAAGACTAATTACACCTCTTTGTACACCCCACCTTCAAACACAGCCTCATACAACCATCCATGAGAAATCTACTTAAGCTCCCAATTTTCTACAGGAATCCAAACTTCCTACAGGCACTGCACTAGTAACATAAAACAGACTACAAAAGTTGCAGTACAGGGTAAATTCACTCAGTCCCAATGACAGCAAATGTTTTTTTCATATTTTTTTAAGCAACATAAATGGAAATGGTGCTACGGTCAGTGAATACTTTGTATTTGTCAAAGTCGGCTTTATTGTCAATTCGTCACATGTACTGGACATACAAAGGAATCGAAATTGCGTTTCTCACCTTCCCTCAGTGATGACTGGACAAGACATTTCTGACAGTAAAGTGCACAAGCAAGAATGTAAAAAAGCTAAATATACGTAAGTAAGACAAGTAGGCTCAATAAGACTATACAGGCTAAGTAAACAAACAAACAGTACAGACTAGGTAAGGCAATAGGAGTATGAGAACAGCTATTCGCAGTGTAATGTCTGAGGTAGTAGTAAAAAGTGAGATAGTGCAGTAGTGCAGCAGAAGATTTTTGTTAAGACAGTGTCCAAGTGGTGATTCAGTGAAACAGTGCAGGACATTGGTAATGGTAGCAACAGAATATTTTCTGTTTAGTCCTTGTGTGAAAGGGGCGTAGTGCAAAGAGTCCTTGAGTGTTTTCTTTTTTGTGCAAGAAGCTGGCTGAGTGAGTGTTGGGGTTTTTGTTTGTTTTTTTTAAGCTTCTTGAAAGCCTGGATGGAGCTGGAGGGAGAGAGTTCAGTAATCTCACAGCCTGGTGGGTAAAATTGTTTGTGAGTCTGGTGGTGTGGGACCAGAGGCTCCTGTACCTCTTTCCAGAGGACAGAGTGCTGAACAGGTTTTGTGCAGGGTGGCTTGCATCGCCCACAATTGTCATCGCTTTGTGGGTGAGGCGGGTGGTGTATATGTCTTGCAGGGAGAGAAGTGGGGTACCAATGATCCTTCCAGCTGCATTCACTATGCACTGCAAGGCTTTCTTGTTGTAGTCAGTGCAACTCCCGCTCCACATAGTGATGCAGCTGGAAAGGATGCTGTCAATGGTGCCACGGTAGAATGTGCTCATGATGGTTAGTGGAGCACTTGCCCGCTTGAGTTTGCGCAGGAAATAGAGATGTCTCTGAGCCTTCTTTGCCAGTGGTGCAGTGTTTGTGGTCCAGGACAGGTCCTCACTGATGTGCATTCCCAGGAATTTGGTGCTGCTCACTCTCTCCATAGCAGCACCCTCGATGGTAAGTGGCGGGTGTTGGGTGTGACCTTTCCGGAAGTCAACAACAATCTCCTTGGTCTTGCTGACATTCAGCAGGAGGTTGTTGTTTCTGCACCACGTGGTCAGAAGGTTGACCTCTTCCCTGTAGTGAGTCTCATCACCCTTGGTGATGAGCCCCACCAGAGTTGTGTCGTCCGCAATCTTCACTGTGTGGTTTGTGTTGTAGGTTGTTGTGCAATCATGTGTCAGTATTGTGAAGAGCAGCGGACTGAGCACGCAGCCTTGGAGAACCCCTGTGTTCAATACGATGCTGCTTGAGGTGTTGTTGCCAACACGGACTGCTTGTGGCCTCTCGGTGAGGAAGTCCAATAGCCAATTGCAAAGGAAAGTGCTGAGACCCAGCTTGTCCAGTTTGCAGATGAGCTGTTGAGGTATTATGGTGTTGAATGTTGATCTGAAGTCTATGAATAGCATCCTCACATATGAGTCCTTCTTGTCCAGGTGGGTGAGGGCTGGGTGCAGGGCTGAGCAGATTGTGTCCTCTGTAGGTCGCTTGGCTCTGTATATGAACTGGGAGGGGTCTAGGGTGGGGGGAGGATGGATTTGATGTGTGACATGACGAGCCGTTCAAAGCACTTCATGATGATGGGTGTCAGTGCCACCGGACGGTAGTCATTGAAGCAGGATGGAGCTGATTTCTTTGGCACAGGTATGATGGTGGCAGCTTAGAAGCATGATGGAACAACGGCTTGCTTCAGGGAAGTGTTAAAGATGTCTGTGAAGACATCCTTAAGCTCCTCTGCGCAGTCCTTCTGCATGCAACTAGGGATGTTGTCTGGACCTGTTACTTTACGGGTGTTGATGGCCACCGGTGTCTTTTCACAGTGGCAGCAGAGAGGCACAGGGTCTGGTCGTGGGGAGGGGGTGGGGTCTTCTGTGGCTGTGTGGTGTTCTGTACTTCAAAGCGTGCAAAGAAGCAATTCAGGTTGTGGGGCAGAGAGGTGTTGTTCTCGCAGCTCTGTGTTGCTGGCTTGTAGTCAGTGACGGCCTGAATGCCTTGCCATAGGCTCTGTGTGTCCTTGTTGTCTTTGAAGTGGGACGTTATCTTTTGTGTGAGCCCTTTTTTGCCTTACTAATGCCACGGGACAGGTTGGCTCTCACTGTTCTCAAGCCAGATTCATCCCCGCCTCTGAAAGCTTTGTCTCTGGCCCTCAGCAGCTTGTGGGCATCACCTGTCAGCCATGGTTTCCGGATAGCCAGAGTGATGATGGTTTTTGTGTGGGTCACATCATCAGTGCACTTTGTGATGTAGGATTTTGCTAAGATGGTGAACAGCTTATGATTTGGCTGTTTAAAAAAAAAATCAGAAGCATCGTTTTTTTTAATACCTGTTGTGGTGGGCAACAGGCCTTATGAAGAAGATTTGTGGTGGGGGGCGACATGGCTGATGAAGGAGAACCTGAAGAAATACCTCAAGGCAATCCCTGGTCACCCAAGTGCACACAAGGTGCAGTTACCAGCAGTTAAGGGAACAGTCACCATCTCTCAGAGAGCCCTCGGATACAATGACAGAAATGTGTAGGGTGCAACTATAGACTCCGGGTCTGGGGCCCATTGCATTCTCACTCACTCATCTTCAACCACTTAGTCCAATTAAGGGTCGCAGGGTGCTGGAGCCTATCCCAGCAGTCATGGAGTGCAAGGTGGGTACGCCCTGGACAGAACGCCAGTCGGTCAAAGGGCCACATATACAACCCCTGGCAAAAATTATGGAATCACCAGCCTCAGAGGATGTTCATTCAGTTGTTTAATTTTGTAGAAAAAAAGCAGATCACAGACATGACACAAAACTAAAGTCATTTCAAATGGCAACTTTCTGGCTTTAAGAAATCAAGAAAAAAAATTGTGGCAGTCAATAACCAAGCAGAGGAAAAAAATATGGAATCACTCAATTCTGAGGAAAAATTATGGAATCACCCTGTAAATTTTCATCCCCCAAATTAACACCTGCATCAAATCAGATCTGCTCATTGACATTGACCCTATGCCATGACATTGACCCTATCTGTCTTTTTGCAAGGAATGTTTTTGCAGTTTTTGCTCTATGGCAAGATGCATTATCATCTTGAAAAATGATTTCATCATCCCCAAACATCCTTTCAATTGTCCAAAATATCAACATAAACTTGTGCATTTATTGATGATGTAATGACAGCCATCTCCCCAGTGCCTTTACCTGACATGCAGCCCCATATCATCAATGACTGTGGAAATTTACATGTTCTCTTCAGGCAGTCATCTTTATAAATCTCATTGGAAAGGTACCAAACAAAAGTTCCAGCATCATCACCTTGCCCAATGCAGATTCTAGATTCATCACTGAATATGACTTTCATCCAGTCATCCACAGTCCACAATTGCTTTTCCTTAGCCCATTGTAACCTTGTTTTTTTCTGTTTAGGTGTTAATGATGCCTTTCGTTTAGCTTTTCTGTATGTAAATCCCATTTCCTTTAGGCGGTTTCTTACAGTTCGGTCACAGACGTTGACTCCAGTTTCCTCCCATTCGTTCATTTGTTTTGTTGTACATTTTTCATTTTTATGAGACATATTGCTTTAAGTTTTCTGTCTTGACGCTTTGATGTCTTCCTTGGTCTACCACTATGTTTGCCTTTAACAACCTTCCCATGTTGTTTGTATTTGGTCCAGAGTTTAGACACAGCTGACTGTGAACAACCAACATCTTTTGCAACATTGCGTGATGATTTACTCTCTTTTAAGAGTTTGATAATCCTCTCCTTTGTTTCAATTGACATCTCTCGTGTTGGAGCCATGATTCATGTCAGTCCACTTGGTGCAACAGCTCTCCAAGGTGTGTTCACTCCTTTTTAGATGCAGACTAATGAGCAGATCTGATATGATGCAGGTGTTAGTTTTGGGGATGAAAATTTACAGGGTGATTCCATAATTTTTTCCTCAGAATTGAGTGATTCCATATTTTTTTCCTCTGCTTGGTCTAAAAAAGTAACCGTTACTGACTGCCACAATCTTTTTTTTTCTTGATTTCTTATAGTGTTTCTTAAAGCCAAAAAGTTGCCATTTGAAATGACTTTAGTTTTGTGTCATGTCTGTGATCTGCTTTTTTTCTACAAAATTAAACAACTGAATGAACATCCTCCGAGGCCGGTGATTCCATAATTTTTGCCAGGGGTTGTAGACAAACAAACACATTCACACTCGCACGCACACCTACGGACAATTTAAAGTATCCAGTCCACTTAACCTGTGTGTCTTTGGATGTGGGAGGAAGCCGGAGCACCCAGCGAGAACCCACACAAACATGGGGAGAACATGCCAACTCCACACAGAAAGGCCACAGGTGGGAATCGAACCCATGACCTTCTCACTGTGAGACAACAGTGCTAACAGCTAAGCAACTGTGCCCTGTTTCATTCTATTAAAAATAAATCCAACAGCAATTTAAAAACAAAAAGTGTCTGTCAGTGTGTCAGAAGATTTGGACTAAAAGGTGGTGTGAAAGTGTGATGTGTTTGGATGTTCATGGTGTTTAACCTGTCAGCAAGATGTTGCAGTAGTCGAGGTGTGAGATGGCATCTGTCAGGAGTCCTACTGCATGCTGGGAAACTTTCAGATTCTGAGTGTTGTAATCTCTTATTGAAATAGTAAATTTTGGGGAAAATATGGACTTTTTGGGGGGGGTTGGGGTTGGCGAAAACTGAAATCATTCAAAATGGATTTTTCCTTCATTTATTCATGGATTTTTTTTTTTTTTTTTTTTTTGCTCTTCACAATTCTTCACAGAATTTTAAAATGTTTAATTGTGGTGAAATGGTGAAATTCATCACAACACTTTCTCTTTCAGTTTCTGATTTTAATTCTGATGGTTTTGTTTGATTCATTTAAACTCTGACAATTCTTCCTCATAAGATTTCGAATATTGTTGTAAACAGACTAGTTTATAAAATAAAAAAAATCACCCAAAATGCTTCTTTGAGTTTTTGAATTTTGGGTAAAATATCAATTGCTGCTCATGAAAACTATGAAATTCACCAAAAATTGAGCATGTTCCTGAATTTCATGTTTTCTGATATGTTGATGAAACGGTTGACGAACCAAGGAGGTTTTCTGTCCTGTTTAAGGAGTAGAGCCCGACTGATATGGATTTTTTGAGGCCGATAACGATATTTGGATGAAAAAAATGCAGATAATCGATAAATCGGCTGATTTGCCGATAGCCAATAAATCAGCCAATATATACAAGTGTGTATATATATAAATTAATGAATAAAATGTTCTTTTTTGAACCCTTAACAAAAAAGGTATGAGCTAAAAGCTGAAGCTTTGTCCTCATATTGATTAACTTTATAACAGAGAAGAATTTTCAAGTTAAAAAAAAAAATGCAAAAATCCAATTGGAGCAGTTAGGGGGCTATTAAAACGGGCCAACTAGTAAGATAGCACTCCTGAAAATGATCTTTGCCATATCACATGCGGTAAATCTGCCCTACGATTGGATTTCGGAAAACCATGTGACGGAGAACCAATTCCGATTGGACACTCACATTGCACACGTCATCACACATCTTATATGAGGAGTACCAAGATGGCCGACTGTGGATCAAAAGTCTGCAGAGTTAACTTTTCAGCAAAAAAAAAAAAAAAAGAAAAAATTTACAATTTAGTAAAGCTTGGTCCCAGCTGTTGTATACGACGGCATCCCCAGAGGGTTAGTGGCAAACGGCAGTACTTCCCAGAACCCTTCTGGAAGACCAGTGAATCTGAATGTTGCAACCTCTTAGCAGCAAACGAAAGTTTTTCATGCTAAAAATAAGGTCTACACAACGTGGGCTTAATAAAACGCGTGACTGACGCAATCAAGCACATTTGACACATTACTACATAAACTGAGTTAATCAAACTGAGTTGAACTGAGACGGGAGAAATGTGGAGTGAATGTAATTGCAAAGTTATTACAAACAACATCCTTATAAACTTGTATGTTTTTGTCAGCCAATCAGTGCAGTGTGACGGCGAACTACGGTGACCGGTGATGAACATATTTAAGCAGGGGTGTAAGCAGCTCTCAGTTGAATGCAGTAAGCGCTCCATCTACTGGACAAACGGTGCAAGGACATTTTACATTGCCAAAACAAATATTATTTCAGTAACTGTTCTGTTTATGAGAAATTATTGGCATTCTCTCGGCAAAATTTCGGCCGATAGTGAGTACTTTGAAAAGGGCTTATATCTGCCGATAATATCAGCCGGCTGATATATCGGTTGGGCTCTATTAAGGAGAATAAATTTTCTGATCATAAAGATTGTATTAGCGTATAGTTTAGACTATTTATGACTGAATGTTCTGGAGTTATGGGTTAAAAACAGCAGAAAAGGTGACAAAGGTCAACTTCAGTGCACACAGAAATCAAAAGTTAAAGTTGCTCCAAATTTGTCCAAAAGTGATGTAAATTATTATGATCAGTCAAATAATGTGGTATATGCTTCAATCTGATTTGAGTATTTTTAAATGTTGACCCCTGTGTAACCCTTGGTTAACCTCTACCTGTCTTCAGCTGCCACCCTGGGGCGGCTCCATGTGTTACTGAACCACAAGACAAAATGTCACATCGGACAGAAATGAAACGGCACTGACATCAAAAAAATGTCTTGGCTTTTATGAAAGTCTTTATTGAAGGTTTAATGTTTTCAGTTGTGTTCAATTTTCTAAAATGAATTTTTGTTGTCAATAAGCTTTTCTGAAGCTGCTTAACCAGGACAATATTCCATGTAAACAAACTGAAGTTTTATATTTGTGACAGTTTTCACATTAGATCAAATTTCTTTTCTTTTTTCACACTGTTGAGACACAATTCCGCTGTTTTGTCCGGAGTGTGAACATGTTTATTCTGGTTTGGGGTCACATGCAAACAGAAAATGTTCAAATTTGAATCTGCTGTCTGGGATGTTTGAGGATGGACGGACTGATGAACTCTGTCAGGTCTGCAGCAACCTCAAAGACTTTTATTTTGAAATAGACTTTTTCCGGAAGTGCGACATAAACAGGCTTTTTTTTTTTTTTTTTTCAAAAAATGACTGATTTCTGAAAAAAATACTGTTCAGATCACCTTGATGTTTTCACGATTGAATCCTCATGAAAAAATACATAATATGCCAAAGGACGAAAGTCAGCTCTTTCTGGATTTCAACTGATGCTCCGAATACACCGTCATAACGATCCAACGAAGAATAATTGTTTCCTGTTAGCTTCTGAGGCTAAAGCTAGTTAGCTGGAGATGCTGGAAACTCTTCTCTGAACAGATCAAACTTCCTTCTGTGATCCTCGAATATGTTTTTGAAGAGCTCCAGAAGCACAAAGGTTGATAGTAAACCGGAAGAAGAAGAAAAGGCGAAGTTAGCACGAAAAGGTGGAACAGCTGAGAAGGTTGTTGAAACAGCGGCTAACTGCTGCTAATGTCGAGATACTTGAGTTGGTAGAAACAAAAACGTCGCAGAGCAGCAAGAAGAAACGAGTGGATTTAAAGAAGAGAAGAAACTAGTCAACGTGTTGGATGCTGTTTTCAAGCCTGAAGTTCGCTGATCCAGAGCAGGTTTGTCCACTAAACTTTATTTCAGACCAACTCCGCCACATCCAGATGATAGCTGTTAGTTTGAACACCAAATATCAGCAAAAATATGACAAACTGTGCTTTATGATGATAAATGAAGGGCAGTTCAGCTTGGTGATGGACTGATGAAGCCGATCAATCGATACTATCGATTACAGTTTTTCCTCATTTTGCACACAAAAATGGAACTATGCACAAATTCATAAAATCTAAAGCTAATGAATCAACATCATGACTCCAAACTGCTGAACTGTGAAAGATACTAAATCACAGTGATGCAAACCTCTGAATGTAAAAAGCATCATTCATCAAACTTTGTTCACTTTGTTGTAGAAACACTGAGCTTCAAAACGCAGCATCCTGATAAACAGAATCAGAAGACTTAATTTATCCTGAAGGATAAATTAATGATGTTCCAACTGCACAGATAATAGAGATGCAAGTCGACAAGAAGAGCAGGAAACTGGATCAGAAAAACAACCATCGGAAGTTCTTTCAGCTTTTCTCTTTTTGCCCAGGGCCGCCACTGCAGATCTGCATGTTGATTTGGCACAAATTTTACACCGGATGCCCTTCCTGACACAACTACGTATGACACTGAAAATAGACACATGTGGACTTGAACCACTGACCTTCTAGTTTGCCCTGTAATAACACAAAAAACATTAGAAGAAAATAAAATTGAAGATCTATCAGAATAAGACGACTTTAAAAACCTCTTTAACACTCAGGGTGAATTATGGCCTCTTGTTGATAATATCACACATACAAATGATTTATTGCACATTCTGAGAGTGAAAGAGTTCTTGGACATGTGACCAGCTGCAGGCATGTTATTATTGGACATTTGAGGAGCTTAAAAAGGAGGACTGATGAGACACAGTGAGACAGGGAGGGGACAACTGTTATGTTAATGAGTGACAGAAGGAAGAGTTATAGAGTCTGTCTAATTCTGATGCTACATCGCCCACCGCAAGGCATCATCAGTTGTCTTTGTCGTTGCTCAGTGGGAGCAGTAGATGTGATTGGCTGCTGCATTTTATTGCTGTATTTATTTATTTTGAAGGTTTTGGCTGTTTTTCTGCTCGTGAATGTACTGTGCTGGTCAGTGTACATTGTTACAGTAACTTGTGTGTGTGTGTGTGTGTGTGTGTGTGTGTGTGTGTGTGTGTGTGTGTGTGTGTGTGTGTGTGTGTGTGTGTGTGTGTTTTTAAACAACCAATTAACCAGTGATGAGGAGGCTCAGTTTCCCATAATGCCATATGGCATCTGTTAGTTTTAATGCTGAAACTTTCAGAATTAGTGCATTACTTTAAAACTAAAAGATATTTGTGATATTTCTACTTTGTAAAAAAAACAGAGTTAACATTAATATTAGGGCTTCAGCTATCGATTATTTTAGTAATCGAGTATTCTATTGATTATTCTGTGATTAATCGAGTAATCGGATAAACTAACTAGATAACTTCTGCATTTTTAACAGAGGCGATTGCTCTAAGACTGCAAGGGAAGCTTGCAGAAAAATAAGCAAAAAATAAGTGATCAAATATACGAGGTCTATTAGAAAAGTATCCGACCTTATTATTTTTTTCAAAAACCATATGGATTTGAATCACGTGTGATTACATCAGACATGCTTGAACCCTCGTGGGCATGCAAGAGTTTTTTCACGCCTGTCAGTTACGTCATTCGCCTGTGGGCAGTCTTTGAGTGAGGAGTCGCCCACCCTCTCGTCGATTTTTTTCATTGTTTAGGAATGGCTCAGAGACTGCTGCTTTGTTTGATCAAAATTTTTTCAAAACTGTAAGGCACAACTGAGTGGACACCATTCGATGAATTCAGCTGGTTTTCGGTAAAAATTTTAATGGTTGATGAGAGATTTTGGTCTGGTAGTGTCGCCGTAAGGATGGCCCACGGCGCCTGACGGCGATCTGCGCTTCGAGGCGGCAGCGTCTCACCGTTTCAAGTTGAAAACTTCCACATTTCAGGCTCTGTTGACCCAGTAAGTTGTCAGAGAACAGAGAACTTTCAGAAGAAGTCGGCATGAGGAGTTTATTCGGACATTCCATTCTTAACGGACATTTTGTAATGAAAGAACGTGCGGGCAGAGTCGCATGTCGGGTCGGACCCGACCGCGGGGGGTCGCGACAGGAAAAACACCTCCGTTGGAAACCTTAACGGACAAGTTGGAACATGCCCAAGCTGTTAAACAATTTCTCAGTTACTCACTTGTTGAAAGCCGTTGAAAGCCATCAAAAGCCGCCTGAGTTTTACAAATGGTTTTCAACACGGAGGTGTTTTTCCTGTCGCGGCGCACACAGATTTGCAGAGTCATCACGGAAACGACTCAGCGAATTTGCGCGCACGTCTTTCATTACAAAATGTCCTTAAACAGTGGAATGTCCGCATAAACTCCTCATGCCGGCCTCTTCTGAATCTTCTCTGTTCTCTCACGACGTCCTGGGTCAACAGAGCCTTAAATTAGGATGATTTCAGCTTGAAACAGGCTGACGACGGCGCCTGGAAGCGCTGCAGGACGTCCCGCTCCGTGGGAAGTCCTTACAGCGACAGAAACACCCCATAATCTCTCATCAGCCGTTAAACTTTTCACCGAAAACCAGCTGAATTTCTCAAATAGTATCCACTCGGATATTCCTCACAGGTCCAGAAAAAAGTTTGATAAAGCAACGCACGCCATCTCGAGCAGCGTGTGAAACAAAGGAATTCAGCTGAGAGGGCGGGACCACATCTCACTCAAGGCCTCCCCACAGGGAAATGACGTCACCGACACGCGTGAAAAAACTCACTCATGCGCACGAGGGTTCAAGCATGATTGGTGTAATCGCATGTCAATCAAATCCATATAGTTTTTTTTTTGTTTTTTTTTAAACTGCCGGTTAGTTTTATAAGACACCTCGTATACTGTTGTGTGTACAAGTCCTTGACTAAATATGCGCTACAAAGCGCTCAACTTTTGTTCAGAATCAGCTTCTTATCACTGGTAACGACGCGGTTTTCCTCTCACTCATTCCCGCAGCTTCACAGTGCTTTAAGCAGTGTTAACACTCAGCGTCCACAGAGTTCAATAGCGAAGCAAAAAGTGCAGTGAAACGAGACGAATCATTGGATAAGTGCTGGGCCTTGTCCCGCCCATCGGACACTCAGCGTCTCTGGGGGTCTATGGGGCAGTGGGCTGGCCTCGGCTGGCTCGAAAGCTTAGCTTCTGCATGATGATTGGATGATCTGTCTGAGGCTGAATCCCTTTTTAATTGACAGCGAAATGAGCGAATCAGCGATCTTTTGGTGTAAACATCCGTGGGAGCATTTTTTAGTTTTCATTCTGTTCTGAGTTGAACCGGAGACTTTCCTAATCCTCTTAGCAGCATTTTCTTTGTTAAAAACGACTAGCGACAAATCAAGCTTCTATTTCTGGTGGGGGTTTTTTTGTAGCTGCTTGTGTTTGGAGACTGACTTCTATCACTCTTTCTGACTTCTATCGCAGTTTCTGTCCCTACTGAGCAGCAGGTGCTGCTGAGCTCCTCCACCGTCACAAAGCACTCACAGGCGGACAAACTTCACACTAGCCTCGCGCCAGTCCCAGCTAGCGAGCTAGCTAGGTAGCAAGCTGCACATAATGGCAGACAATTTGAATGTTGTGGACCGGATTTTGGCGAAGCCATTTGATAGTCTTCCTTACGAAGACAAACTTAGAGTTAAACAGCAGGGCAGATCAACTCCTCAAATTAATTTGGTGCAAAAGGTGGGGAAAAGTAACAGGTCTTTTCAGCTGTCCTGGTATGACAAAGTGAGCTGGCTGACTGGAAGTGCTGTAACAAATAACATGTACTGTTGGCCATGTCTCTTGAAACCATCTCAGGGATGTGTAGTCTGGTCAAAAGTGGGTTTTGGGGATCTGTCCAACTTTGACAGGGCATACAAAAGGCATGAAAAAAGCAATGACCATGTGAGTGCATGTGCAAGGTTAAGTTGCCTGGACAGAGTCAGGGTTGAGCATGCAATCAATGAAAGCCCTCACATTCAAGTGGCAAAACATAATGAAGCAGTTAAACAAAACAGAGTTTTCCTAAACCTCCTTATTGATGTGACGTCCTTGCCTGGCCATCAGGAGCTGTCATTTAGGGGGCATGATGAGAGTGTTGAATCATCCAACAAGGGGAATTACAGGGAGTTTAATGAAACATTAGCTAAATATGACTCTGTCCTGGCCACACAATTCCAGTCATCAGCTGTGTTTTCTGGTATGTCCCATGCAATCCAGTTGACTTGATCTCTGCTCTTTCAGCCACTGTTTCTGATGAGATCAAGGATGAAATCCAGTCTGCTCCCTTTTTTGCATGGCAGGTGGATGAAACAACTGATATAGCTTGCCATGCTCAACTCTGTCATTGTTCGCTATGTGGATAGGGCAGGTAAAATTCAGGAGCGCTTTATTGGATTTTTTGATGTTTCTGGGGGAAGAGATGCTCAGTCTGTTTTTGAAGTCTTGAATGAGAACATGCAGGGCTACAATTTTCAGGGAGAAACTTGTGGTGCAAACCTATGATGGGGCTGCTGTCATGGCTTCAGCTCTCAATGGTTTGCAGGCCAAAGTTAAAGCAACAGCCCCCAGTGCAATGTTTGTGCATTGCTATGCACACAGACTGAATCTGGTTCTGTCTCAGGGGGCTAAATACTTATCTGAGTGCAGAATATTTTTTGCATCACTCTCTGGGTTTGCCACACTTTTCTCAAAATCCACAAAGAGGATGTCTTTTCTTGAGTCTGCAGGCTGCTCAAGGTTGCCCAGAAATGCTCCTACTTGATGGAATTTCACATCACGGATGGTGAGCACTGTGGCAAACAATTATGATGCCCTCCTGCAAACTTGTGAGATGATCATTGCAAATAAGTCCATGGATGATGACACATTAGACTGTGCCAAAGGCCTTCTGATGAAATTGGAGGATTTTGAGTTTGTGTTCATGTTGTACACATATGAACAAATCTTCTTTGAGACCGATGTGGTGTTTGACATTGTCCAGCAGAGAGCTATGGATGTTCTGTACTGCAAGAAAAGAATTGAGTCTCTTCTTGCTTTTGTGAAAGAGAAGAGGTCAGAGGGGGCTTTCCAAGCTGTTTATGCCAAAGCAGCAGATCTCACATCAGACCCACAAACTGAGCCCATGAGAAAACGCCGTCTGTCACAACTACAGGATCCCAAGGAGTGCTACAGAAATCTGTACATGGCCATCCTAGACAATCTCACAGAGCAGCTACCTCGGTGTTTTGCAAATTTGGAAAGTCTGCACTTCTTGGAATTGGTCAATCCAGGGAAATTTGATGAGATGAGACAAGTGTTTCCAGAGGAGGCATTTCAGAGTGTCCTGAAAAGTGTTGGCCAGTTCTTTGTTTCAGGGAGACTGAGGTCTGAACTTCAAATCCTATATTCAAACCAGGACTTGCAGGGCAACAGGAGAAAGCTATGTGATTTCTTGCTGTTTCTGAAAGACATGGAGTTAGACAGTGCAATGCCTCAGGTGTACAAACTATTGTCATTAGTGGCAACGATTGGAGCTACATCTGCAGGTGTAGAGAGGAGCTTCTCCTGTTTAAAGCGGCTCAAGTCTTACACCCGCAACACCATGGGCCAAGGCCGTTTAAGCAGCCTAGCTCTGCTGGCCATTGAGAGGACATTAGTCAAGTCCCTGGAAAAGACGCCTTGTTGGTACGACAGGGTCACAGATCATTTTCTTGAAAAGGAACGGAGGGTAGAATTTACGTATAAATAAACCAACACATTTTATGATGTAGGCCGAAATTGAGCTTCCCCTCTTTGAAAGACCAGCATCTGCCACTGGTTTTTAAACAACATCAATAGTCCAGGGCTGTCCCTAAGCAATGGCACAATGTCACTGCGCCAAAGTGTTGGCATTTTGCTGAAATGGGATGGGATGTGGCTGGATTTGCTGATTTTCACAGATCTGGCAACTTGCTTCTGATGGATTGTTTGTTGCTGTGACAACACTCTGAACTTCACACGGTTGTATACGCTTCTTTTATTTCTATTTAGCACTCTTCTGGTTATTAATTGTATCAACTCTGAACGTTATTTAACAACAGTCTTGTTGTGAATCGCTAGCGGTTAGCATTCGCTAGTGGTTATCTTTCGCTAGCTAGGTCGACACCTCCCCTTTCCGTTGTTACTTTTTATAGCTATTTCTTTTGTACCCGTTTAATACTTCTGTTCGTTTTTCAGTTGAACTGCTGTGAATTTTAAGTAATTTTTACTCCTGTGTAAAATCTTAGGAGCGGCTAGCATTTTCGCTAGCGGTTAGTTTGCGTTAGCTATTTCTGACCCTTGTCATTTTTTCATTTCATTTTTTTACACTCCTCTTAGTTAATTAACTGTTTAGTGTATTTTATAGCTGCTGCTTTTTTACCTGTTTAATGCTTCTGTTAGTTTTTCAGTGTAACTACTATGAATTTTAATTCATTTATCTGCGTCTGTGTGAGCCTTAGGAGTAGTTAGCTTATCCATTATTGGTTAGCTCATGTTTGCTTGGCTACATTTTTGAATTTGTTAATACACAAAGTACACTACTAATTGTACTTTACACCCTCCATAAATCCTGCGTGATGTTGGAAGATAGGGTGGCTCTCTTAGAGAGCCGTGTCCGTAAGTTAGAGCAGCTTCTTAGCGCAGTGGAGTTAGATGTTACGGGCACTTCAGATGAGGTTAGTGTTGGGCTGGCTAGCGAGCCCATTAGCATCAGCTTAGAAATGCCGGCTGTGGAGGACGGCTTTCGGACTGTGGCTAGGCGGAGGAAGCCCCGTAGGGTTTGGTGCCCGGTTGTGGCACCCCGATCACACTCGCCAGTGCGAACTGTGAATCGGTTCTCTCCCTTGGATTTGCCAGATGTGAATTCTGAGTACACGCGTGACTTCCACTCCTGTCTCCAGGCCGAAACACCGGACTTTAGTGATAGGGGATTCTATCACCCGCAAAGTCAGGTTACAGACGCCGGCTGACGTTAAATGTATTCCTGACCAGAGCTCCCGACATTGCATCTCATCTTAGGGTGCTGACGCTGCAGAAGGGAAGACAGACGAAGGAACATGACATGAGATATAGTCACATAGTTATTCACGATGGCACCAATGATATCAGGATGAAGCACTCAGAGGTCACAAAAATGGACATAGAGAGGACTTGTGACCTTGCCAGAAAGATGTGTCGGCATCGATTAATCAATCAATCAATCAATCAATTTTATTTATATAGCGCCAAATCACAACAAACAGTTGCCCCAAGGCGCTTTATATTGTAAGGCAAGGCCATACAATAATTACGTAAAAACCCCAACGGTCAAAACGACCCCCTGTGAGCAAGCACTTGGCGACAGTGGGAAGGAAAAACTCCCTTTTAACAGGAAGAAACCTCCAGCAGAACCAGGCTCAGGGAGGGGCAGTCTTCTGCTGGGACTGGTTGGGGCTGAGGGAGAGAACCAGGAAAAAGACATGCTGTGGAGGGGAGCAGAGATCAATCGCCATAAAAACTGTCAGACAGCTTTAAAACAACATTATACTGGTGTTGGATAATTGTCACATGGCTATATTTACAAAATATACGGCGACACACAAATACTACATCATGCATTTTTTGTGTTGATTTTATGTATCACTCAACTCATAAAGAAGTCGTCCAAAGCGGAGTCTTGCACTTTGAACAAATTTAAATTGATAAATCCTTAAAATCTTTGTGGAGTTGAATATTTCTGATTGCAACTGCACAAACATGGTTATGGATTGCATTTGTGAAAATGCCCTTAAACTTTTGTTTATTTCCAACATATTTTTATGAACACCATCATAAACTTTCTGTGGCGCAGCCTCTCACAGCAGTCTCCATAATCTTGGAAGCCAGGGTCCAGAGTTTGTTAAACACCAAAATGCTCCCATTTCATGAGTGTGAAGAGGTGCATGTGAGACATCACTGTAAAGCTCTTTGAGCATGTTTATCAGATGGTAAAAAGTGTTGCAGAAATTAAGTCCATTAACATTGTGTTTGAGATCAGCAACATTATAAAAATAGTTAGCTTATATGTTTTTAATGAGTTGTAATGTCACTGTAGATGTGTTCATATCATATTTCATGAGTTTTATATGATGTTGGAGTCCAGTTAAAATATGTGTGAAAATCATCAGGATTTTGTGTTCCATCATTGCAAAAACTTATTGCCATCAGGTCAAACTCACCACTCTGATACTTTATTTTAATGAATGTTGTTCTAACATTTATTGTTAATTTGTTTCTTTGCAGACATGCAGCCGTTGTTGGTGATTAAAGAAGAAACTCTTCCTGAACACCAGGAATGGAATCTGAGTGTTGACCAGGAGGACATTAAAGAAGAAGAGAAGCTGTGGATAAGTCAGCAGGGAGAGCAGATTCAGCAGCTGGAGGACGCAGATCTCACCAAGTTTGGTTTCACTGCCGTCCCTGTGAAGAGTGAAAATGACAAACCAGATTCATCACAGCTTCATCAAAGCCGAAGTGATGAGAGCACAGAGGCTGAGCCTGTAGCCAGCAGCTCATCTGTACACAGAACACTGAGAGCAGAAGCTGATGGAGAGGACGATGGAGGACCACAACCAGCCAGCAACTCGGGTCCAAACAGTCATTTACAACCAGAAACCAGTGGCTGGGGTTCAGACAGTTCTGGAACTGAGACTGATGACAGTGATGACTGGAAACAGATGAGAGAACTTCAGCCACATTTTAACTGTCAAAAAAATACCAATATCATTCCTTTAGGCAACACTGATGAGAAACAATGCAAAAGCTCTAAATATGGAAAAGCATCTGGTCACATAAACAACTCAGAGCAACAAAAGGAGAGGCAAGCAAGCAGAAAACCATTTAGCTGTTCTGATTGGGAAACAAGACAGAAACAGAAGGTCTCTCTGAACAAACACATTAGAATTCAGACAGAACAAAAACCAATTGTCTGTTCTGAATGTGGTAAAAGATTTGGACAAAAAAGCCACCTGAAAACACACATGATAATTCATTCAGGGCAAAAACCATTTGTCTGTTCTGAGTGTGGCCAAAGATTTGGAAGAAAGAGCACTCTGAACAGACACATGATAATTCATACAGGACAAAAAGCATTTGTCTGTTCTGAGTGTGGCCAAAGATTTAGAAGAAAGAGCAACCTAAACACACACATGGTAATTCATACAGGGCAAAAAGCATTTGTCTGTTCTCATTGTGATCAAAGATTTGGACTAAAGAGCTACCTGAACAAACACATGATAATTCATACAGGGCAAAAAGCATTTGTCTGTTCTCAGTGTGGCCAAAGATTTGGACGAAAGAGCAACCTGAACACACATATGATAATTCATACAGGGCAAAAGGCATTTGCCTGTTCTCAGTGTGGTCAAAGATTTGGACTAAAGAGCAACCTAAACACCCACATGATAATTCATACAGGGCAAAAAGCATTTGTCTGTTCTCAGTGTGGTCAAAGGTTTGGACTAAAGAGCACTCTGAACACACACATGATAATTCATACACGGCAAAAACCATTTGGCTGTTCAGAGTGTGGTAAAAGATTTGGACAAAAGAGCAATCTGAACACACACATGATAATTCATACACGGCAAAAACCATTTGGCTGTTCTGAGTGTGGTAAAAGATTTGGACAAAAGAGCAACCTGAACAAACACATGATAATTCATACAGGAGAAAAACCATTTGGCTGTTCCGAGTGTGGTGAAAAGTTTCGACTAAAGAGCACTCTAAACACACACATGATAATTCATACACGGCAAAAACCATTTGGCTGTTCTATGTGTGGTAAAAGATTTGGACAAAAGAGCACTCTGAAGACACACATGATAATTCATACAGGTCAAAAACCATTTGTCTGTTCTGAGTGTGGTTACAGATGTGGACAAAAGGGCAACCTGAACACACACATGATAATGCATACAGGGCAAAAACAGTTTGGTTGTTCTGAGTGTGGTAAAAGGTTTAGACAAAAGAGCGACATGAACAAGCACATGATAACTCATACGGGACAAAAAGCATTTGTCTGTTCTGAATGTGGTCAAAGATTTGGACGAAAAAGCACTCTGAACAGACACATGATAATTCATACAAGGCAAATGGAAACGGCACAAAAGGGCTGGATGATTCCAACAAGAACTTGAAAAGGAATACATTGACAAAGATGGATCAATGCAGTGGCTGAAAAATGGACACCTTGGTTTTGATGGAGAAAGAATTCCAGTTGGAGCACAAGATCAGGGACTTCTAACAAATGGCTTCAAAAAATGGCAGGAATTTCACAAAATGACAAATGCCGATTCTGTCATACAGCTGTTGAGAGTGTAAACCATCTAACATCAGCATACCAGATCGTCATGGCAGATGGACATTATACAGACCAACACAGTAAGATCTGTCAATATCTTCACTGGAAAGTATGCAAGGAACTGGAGATGGAAGTCAAGAAAAACATCTGGGAGCATGAGCCAGCACCAGTCTAATCCATTGGAAAAGTAATTATCTTCTACGGCCAAGAGATCCCACCAGGAAGACATATCGAAGGAGGTGCAATTAAACCTGATATTGTCATCTGGAACAAGCAAGAGAAAGCAGCCAAAATCATCGATGTTACAGCCCCAATGGCTATGACCTGAACAGAGCTGAAAGGGGAAAGATCATGAAATACCAAGACCCGAAAAATGACCTAGGAACAACATGAAGAAATACCTTGAGGCAATCCCTGGTCACCCAAGTGCCCACGAGGTGCAGTTATCAGCAATTAAGGGAATGATCACCATCTTGAAGAGAGCACTTCATGTCAGTTTCAATTTCTTTTCATTTATATAGCACCAAATCACAACAAAGTTGCCTCAAGGCGCTTCACACACGATAGGTCTAACCTTACCAACCCCTAGAGCAAGCACACAGGCGACAGTGGAAAGGAAAATCTCCCTCTGATGATTTGAGGAAGAAACTTTAAGCAGACCAAACTCAAAGGGGTGACCCTCTGCTTGGGCCTTGCTATCGACACAATTGACATTATGATTACACAGGAAATTTTGCAAGTACTTGCAGGTGCACAGGATGGGAGACCTACAGAAGACGCCCACTCCCATCTCTGGATGGAGCTGCACCTCAAACAGAGGGAAAAAACAGAATCAGTCAGCATAAAGACAACAAATACAGTATAATTTGTCAGCATTAAGCAACAAGAAAAACAAGAAATACTCAGCTGATTGCTGGCCACTTGCCCTAAGCTTCATGAAAAGACTCAGACGTTAGATAAAGTTGAGGCCGCGGCCCGCTCTGTTTACTAATAAAATGAATTTAGAAGGGTAGAAAGCATAGTGTCAAGGATTTTATATAGTTCATGCTCTTATTATCATTTATTTTCTTTAGTTTATGCTTATATTATTATCATTTATTTTCTTATAGTTTATGCTTATTTTTCCTCTTTGTGAGAAGAGGAGGTTTTAGAAAGAAAGACTTGTCTGCATTCTTCATGATTGAGCAAACTATTTTTCATTTTGCCTTATCCTGCTTTGATGAGCGCCAAGGCTCATGTTGCAGGAATGGAAGGTTTCAGCTTTGCTATCACCCTCTTGCAGACATGAGTCATGTGTAACCTCTCCCGACTGTCCTTGTTTGTTTTTTATCATGTTGAACTAAATAAAAGGCTGGGCCAGAGTGTTGTGAAAGTGTAGGTACACGGACCCACAACAGGGGGCGCAATGAACGGACAATGGAGAAAAGTAAAGAACAAGTTTTACTGTTGTGAAAAGAGCACAACTCATACAACAATTAATAATGTGGAGGTGTAAGCCGAAATCTGCTGGTGTCGTGTGGGCAGGCTCGAAGGTAGGAGACGTCCGTCCTAGTCGAACCGGAACCACCCAGATCTCCTCTGCCACCGAAACCCAGAAGTACTGGAACCGCCAAGTCCCGAATTCCCAGGTGGCCACTGCCTTCGCTCGTCGGATCCGGTACTGCTGGCGGGAAAGAGCACAAACACACAGGTAGGGATGCGACTGCACCCAGTAGATGGAGAGGGGCGAAGCCGCCTCCACCTCTTGTTACACAGAAGCAGGAAAGGTGAGTACTTATCCGAGCAAGTTGCTTTCTGTAATCAGCTGTCCTGAAAAGGTTTAGCAAGGTTTATCAGAGTCTTTAGTATACGTTTGCAGAGAAGGATTACCTTAAACTCAAGGCGATATCTCGGCACTGAGGTGGAGACTCCGTCCTACTGATATACCTCCGTGCTGAGTGGAACAGCTGTGTCCAGTGATGGATGACAGCTGTCACCCAGGCTGCTCCCATAAGGTGGCAGCGCCCTCTGGTGCCTGGAGCCTGCACTCCAGGCAGGGCGCCCTCTGGTGGTGGTGGGCCAGCAGTACCTCCTCTTCAGCGCCCACACAACACAGAGGAGGAGATTTTAGGAGAGCTTTGTAGCTGAGCACTTACAAGCTGCTTCATTGTTGTCCTCCTCTGCGCAGAGCAAAAAATATATATTTGTTTCTCTCTGACTGGTTTCTTTTCAGTGTTTGTGCCTCTCATTTCTTTAAAAACAGGGTGCAAACCCAACACATAGTAACATACTATGCCAGTATGCGAGCCATATGAAAGGGAAAATAAGTGCATCTTAGATCTGGACTTCAAAATCTCTACAGAATCTGACTGTTTTATTGATGCAAGGAGATCATTCCACAAAGCGGGTGCACGGTAAGAGAAAGCGCTGTGACTCGCAGACTTTTTATTCACCGTAGGGACGCAAAGTAGTCCTGCACTCTGAGAATGCAGAGCCCGGTCCGGTACGTAGGGTTTAAGTAGGTCAGCTAAGTAAGGAGGTGCTAGTCCGTGAATATTTTTATAGATTAGTAACAGAACCTTAAACTCTGACCTCAAAGTGACAGGAAAGCAGTGAAGAGATGCCAAAATGGGTGTAATGTGGTCAAACCTTCTGCTTCCTGTCAAAAGTCTTGACAGCAGCATTTTGAACCAATTGGAGACCACTAATGTTGGACTGCGGTAAACCAGAAAATAGAACATTGCAGTAGTCCAGTCTAGAAGCAATAAATGCATGAATCAGAATGTTAGCATGAAATGCATGAATCAGGATTGGATTAATCTTTGCTATATTTTGCAGGTGGAAGAAAGCAGTCCATGTAATTTAAAGAGTTTAAAGGTGGGAAAATTGCTAGACATCCAGCTTTTCACTGATGCAAGACAATCCTCTAAGGATTTTATGGGGATGAGATTACCAGCAGTTATTGACATGTATAAAAGAGTATCATCAGCATTGCAATGAAAGGTAATCTCAAAATGCCACAATATGTGCCTAAAGGGGTGCTATAGAAAGGGAGAAAAGCAGGTGGCCTAAGACAGACCCCTGTGGAACCCCAAATTTCATGTCACTAAGGTGAGAGGTAGTGTTATTGTACAAAACACAGAACAAATGGTCAGGTATGATGTCAATCATGCAAGAAGACTCCCAGTAATCCTAAAATTATCTTCCAGCCTATCGAGTAGAATATGATGATCCATGGTATCAAACGCAGCACTAAGATCTAACAGCACCAGAACCGTAGTGGTGTCCGAATACATTGCTAGCAGAAGATCATTCACCACTTTAGTAGAGAGCTGGCTCTATGGAATGATATTTTCTAAAAGCAGACTGCAGTGGCTCAAAAAGATTATTCTCAGTAAGGTGGGCCATGAGCTGATGTAAAACCACCTTTTACAGAATTTTAGAGCAAATAGATTTTTTGGCCTATAGTTATTCAATATACTAAAATCAAGATTAGATTTCTGAAGTAATGGTTTAATCACTGCAGATTTGAAACATTTAGGAACAGATCCAGAGGTAATAATTTCCAGCACTGTCGGCCCAAGAGTGCACCACAGGTCCTTATGCATTTTTGTTGGTATGGGATCAAAAAAGTAGGTTGTGCTCTTTGTAGACGTTACAAGTTTCGTCAGCACGCCTAGTGAGATACTATCAAATTCTGTAAATTTAGGTAATACTTCAGTGATGTCACCCACCTCAATAGCAGGGTGTGGTGGCTGGGTTAAAGCATACTGGGATATGTTTAACCTAATTTTGTCTATTCTCAAAGTGAAATGGATACAATGCCAGCAATGTTAAGGGTACCACTATAGACCTTGGTCTGGGGTCTGTTGCATTCTGTTAAAAAGAAATACAAGAGAAATAAAAAAAAAAATAAGACACAGAAACTAAATACCAAGACCTTAAAAATAACCTACGAACAACATGAGCATTGAAAGAAATCGATACAGGGGTTAACATTCTGCCACGTCTCCTTGCAATATGGACTTCTCTTAGGAAGGGCATCTGGCATAAAAGCTGTTCCAAATCAATATGCAGACCCCCCCCCCCCCCCCCCCCTTGTATCTGCTGTGGCAACCCCAAGTGAAGACAAAGAAGCAGCCAAAGGGGTTTTCAATTTCAATTTAATTTTCAGTTTCTTCAATTTATGACATGCCAACTCACAACAATGTCTCAAGGCACCTCATATAAAAATTTTAAAACAGATTAAAAAGAATTAAAAGATTAAAAAGCACAATTTAAAAGACATGATAAAATAAAAGGCAAATAGCACAATAAAAATTGTAATGACATAAAATGCTATTCATAAGCATGGGTGAACAAATGCATTTTGAGCCTAGACTTAAACGTGTCCACAGAATTAGAAGGCTGTTTGACCTGCTGACTTTTTCTTCACCCTAGGAAGACAAAGTAGTCCTGCATCCTGCGAATGCAGCGCCCGGGCTGGTACGTAGGGTTTCACCAAATCAGCCAGGTAGCAAGGCGCCAATCTGAACAAGTTTGTAGGTTAGCAGCAAAACCTTAAAGTCTGCTGTCACAGAGACAGGAAGCCAGTTAGTCCATGAGCCAGTCATGAATTTTGACCTAATCAGTACCACTTAAGGGGACGAAATGGCACTTAGAATCCAACCTCCCTGTACCATGGCCTTCACAAAAATGTATGATAGCCATCCAAGGGTAGTAGCTGTAGCCAGGTAGGGGTCAGTGAAGAATTACACAGAGGTCAAACTTTAAAAATGCTCCAATCATGTCTGATCATTGTCTGATCATAACTATTCCAAAAAGGTATAGTTTGGACTATCTATGACGAAATGTTCTGGAGTTATGGGGTTAAAACAGCAAAAATGGTGACAGAGGTCAATTTCAGTTTGTACAGAGGTCAAACATTAAAGTTACTCCAATTTCAGTAAAACATTAGGCAAATTGTTTGGGTTAATAGGGTTCTAAAAAGGAATAGTTTGCACCATCTATCATGCTTAGTTATGTTACAGGGTAACATATGTCACATGTCATAGAATTCAGTGGATGTTGACCTTGTTTGGCCTTTACTTTGGAGACAAAGCATTCAACACATGATGCAAATTATTGGTTGAAATAAAAGGATCAATAAATGGAATTGTTTTGACTGTGTTGAATGTCTGTGTTGGAGACATTCAACACAGTCAAAACTAATTGCAAGTCGATGATGATAATATATTATTAAATATTATTTTCAGATTATTGGAATCTGATTATTATTATTATTAATGTGCAAAAAATGGATTCAAAATTGCTGCAAAAATGGACCTTTAAGGGGTTGGGGGGGGTGTCCCCCACCCCTTGCCCCTGTGGCTCCGCCCCTGCACCAGAGGCCTGCAGAGTTTGTCTGCAGCTTCAAAGAGTTCACTGTCTGTTCTTATCGACTCCATGCTCTCAATATGAGTTAAATTGTCTCATTAATATTTGTAAATGCACGCAGGGTGATCTACGAATAATCATTGATTTGCAAATGTGTTCAGATATCCACAAATGCAAATTTCATATTTGTAACTTGTAAATTGGTCTTTGCAAATAATCTTGTATTTGCAAATATAAAACTTAATTTGTAAAAAAAAAAAAAAAGACATTTGTAAAACTGGAAATTGCATTTGTGAATTGAGTTTCAGCATTTGTGGATCACCAATCATACGCATTCATCGCTTTTCTCTGCGACGTAATTTTGAGACATTCTTTTCGCGAAATCCACACAGATCCACAAATGCCTACCGATTCACAAATACACACTCACGCACACCGGATATCCACTAGATGGCAGTGTGGTTCCATTCATTGATGTGGCTGAAACTATATGCTCCCTTATTAAACAACTGAATGAACATCCTCCGAGGCCGGTGATTCCATAATTTTTGCCAGGGGTTGTAGACAAACAAACACATTCACACTCGCACGCACACCTACGGACAATTTAAAGTATCCAGTACACTTAACCTGTGTGTCTTTGGATGTGGGAGGAAGCCGGAGCACCCGGCGAGAACCCACACAAACATGGGGAGAACATGCCAACTCCATACAGAAAGGCCACAGGTGGGAATCGAACCCATGACCTTCTCACTGTGAGACAACAGTGCTAACAGCTAAGCAACTGTGCCCTGTTTCATTCTATTAAAAATAAATCCAACAGCAATTTAAAAACAAAAAGTGTCTGTCAGTGTGTCAGAAGATTTGGACTAAAAGGTGGTGTGAAGGTGTGATGTGTTTGGATGTTCATGGTGTTTAACCTGTCAGCAAGATGTTGCAGTAGTCGAGGTGTGAGATGGCGTCTGTCAGGAGTCCTACTGCATGCTGGGAAACTTTCAGATTCTGAGTGTTGTAATCTCTTATTGAAATAGTAAATTTTGGGGAAAATATGGACTTTTTTGGGGGGGTTGGGGTTGGCGAAAACTGAAATCATTCAAAATGGATTTTTCCTTCATTTATTCATGGATTTTTTTTTTTTGTTTTTTTTTTGCTCTGTTCACAATTCTTCACAGAATTTTAAAATGTTTAATTGTGGTGAAATTCATCACAACACTTTCAGTTTCTGATTTTAATTCTGATGGTTTTGTTTGATTCATTTAAACTCTGTTGACAATTCTTTCTCATAAGATTTCGAATATTGTTGTAAACAATCAGTGATGCTGAAAAACTAATTCATGCATTTATTTCCTCTAGGCTGGACTATTGTAATTCTTTATTATCAGGTTGTCCTAAAAGTTCCCTAAAAAGCCTTCAGTTAATTCAAAATGCTGCAGCTAGAGTACTGACGGGGACTAGCAGGAGAGAGCATATCTCACCCGTGTTGGCCTCTCTTCATTGGCTTCCTGTTCATTCTAGAATAGAATTTAAAATTCTTCTTCTTACTTATAAGGTTTTGAATAATCAGGTCCCATCTTATCTTAGGGACCTCGTAGTACCATATCACCCTAATAGAGCGCTTCGCTCTCAGACTGCAGGCTTACTTGTAGTTCCTAGGGTTTGTAAGAGTAGAATGGGAGGCAGAGCCTTCAGCTTTCAGGCTCCTCTCCTGTGGAACCAGCTCCCAATTCAGATCAGGGAGACAGATACCCTCTCTACTTTTAAGATTAGGCTTAAAACTTTCCTTTTCGCTAAGGCTTATAGTTAGGGCTGGATCGGGTGACCCTGGACTATCCCTTGGTTATGCTGCTTTAGACGTAGACTGTGGGGGGGTTCCCATGATGCACTGTTTCTTTCTCTTTTTGCTCTGTATGCATCACTCCGCATTTAATCATTAGTGATCGATCTCTGCTCCCCTCCACAGCATGTCTTTTTCCTGGTTCTTTCCCTCAGCCCCAACCAGTCTCAGCAGAAGACTGCCCCTCCCTGAGCCTGGTTCTGCTGGAGGTTTCTTCCTGTTAAGAGGGAGTTTTTCCTTCCCACTGTTGCCAAGTGCTTGATCACAGGGGGTCGTTTTGACCGTTGGGGTTTTTCATAATTATTGTATGGCCTTGCCTTACAATATAAAGCGCCTTGGGGCAACTGTTTGTTGTGATTTGGTGCTATATAAAAAAAAAAAGTTGATTGATTGATTGATAAACATACTAGTTTATAAAATAAAAAAATCACCCAAAATGCTTCTTTGACTCTAGTTTCTGATGAATTTTAATTCTGATGGTTTTATTTGATTCACCAAACTGTTCTTGAAAGCAGATTTTTAAAATTGAATTTTGGGGAAAATATCAATTGCTGCTCATGAAAACTATGAAATTCACCAAAAATTGAGCATGTTCCTGAATTTCATGTTTTCTGATATGTTGATGAAATGGTTGACGAACCAAGGAGGTTTTCTGTCCTGTTTAAGGAGTAGAGTCCGACCGATATGGATTTTTTGATGCCGATAACGATATATATATATATATATATATATATATATTATTGAATAAAATGTTCGTTTTGAACCCTTAACAAAAAAGGTATGAGCTAAAAGCTGAAGCTTTGTCCTCATATTGATTAACTTTATAACAGAGAAGAATTTTCAAGTTCAAAAAAATGCAAAATCCAATTGGAGCAGTTAGGGGGCTATTAAAACGGGCCAACTAGTAAGATAGCGCTCCTGAAAATGATCTTTGCCATATCACATGCGGTAAATCTGCCCTACGATTGGATTTTGGAAAACCATGTGACGGAGAACCAATTCCGATTGGACACTCACATTGCACACGTCATCACACATCTTCTATGAGGAGTACCAAGATGGCCGACTGTGGCTCAAAAGTCTGCAGAGTTAACTTTTCAGCAAAAAAAAAAAAGAAAAAGTTATTTACAATTTAGTAAAACTTGGTCCCAGCTGTTGTATACGACGGCATCCCCAGAGGGTTAGTGGCAAACGGCAGTACTTTCCAGAACCCTTCTGGAAGACCAGTGAATCTGAATGTTTCAACCTCTTAGCAGCAAACAAAAGTTTTTCATGCTAAAAAGAAGGTCTACACAACGTGGGCTTAATAAAAAGCGTGACCGACTCAATCAAGCACATTTGACACATTACTACATAAACTGAGTTAATCAAACTGAGTTGAACTGAGACGGGAGAAATCTGGAGTGAATGTAATCGCAAAGTTATTACAAACAACATCCTTATAAACTTGTATGTTTTTGTCAGCCGGTCAGTGCAGTGTGACGGCGAACTACGGTGACCGGTGATGAACATATTTAAGTAGGGGTGTAAGCAGCTCTCAGTTGAATGAAGTAAGACCAGCATCTACTGGACAAACGGTGCAAGGACATTTTACATTGCCAAAACAAATATTATTTCAGTAACTGTTCTGTTTATGAGAAATTATTGGCATTCTCTCGGCAAAATTTCGGCCGATAGTGAGTACTTTGAAAAGGGCTTATATCTGCCGATAATATCAGCCGGCTGATATATCGGTCGGGCTCTATTAAGGAGAATAAATTCTCTGATCATAAAGATTGTATTAGCGTATAGTTTAGACTATTTATGACTGAATGTTCTGGAGTTATGGGTTAAAAACAGCAGAAAAGGTGACAAAGGTAAACTTCAGTGCACACAGAAATCAAAAGTTAAAGTTGCTCCAAATTTGTCCAAAAGTGATGTAAATTATTATGATCAGTCAAATAATGTGGTATATGCTTCAATCTGATTTGAGTATTTTTAAATGTTGACCCTTGTGTAACCCTTGGTTAACCTCTACCTGTCTTCAGCTGCCACCCTGGGACGGCTCCATGTGTTACTGAACCACAAGACAAAATGTCACATCGGACAGAAATGAAACGGCACTGACATCAAAAAAATGTCTTGGCTTTTATGAAAGTCTTTATTGAAGGTTTAATGTTTTCAGTTGTGTTCAATTTTCTAAAATGAATTTTTGTTGTCAATAAGCTTTTCTGAAGCTGCTTAACCAGGACAATATTCCATGTAAACAAACTTAAGTTTTATATTTGTGACAGTTTTCACATTAGATCAAATTTCTTTTCTTTTTTCACACTGTTGAGACACAATTCCGCTGTTTTGTCCGGAGTGTGAACATGTTTATTCTGGTTTGGGGTCACATGCAAACAGAAAATGTTCAAATTTGAATCTGCTGTCTGGGATGTTTGAGGATGGACGGACTGATGAACTCTGTCAGGTCTGCAGCAACCTCAAAGACTTTTATTTTGAAATACAGACTTTTTCCGGAAGTGCGACATAAACAGGCTTTTTTTTTTTTTTTCAAAAAATGACTGATTTCTGAAAAAAATACTGTTCAGATCACCTTGATGTTTTCACGATTGAATCCTCATGAAAAAATACATAATATGCCAAAGGACGAAAGTCAGCTCTTTCTGGATTTCAACTGATGCTCCGAATACACCGTCATAACGATCCAACGAAGAATAATTGTTTCCTGTTAGCTTCTGAGGCTAAAGCTAGTTAGCTGGAGATGCTGGAAACTCTTCTCTGAACAGATCAAACTTCACTCTGTGATCCTCGAATATGTTTTTGAAGAGCTCCAGAAGCACAAAGGTTGACAGTAAACCGGAAGAAGAAGAAAAGGCGAAGTTAGCACGAAAAGGTGGAACAGCTGAGAAGGTTGTTGAAACAGCGGCTAACTGCTGCTAATGTCGAGATACTTGAGTTGGTAGAAACAAAAACGTCGCAGAGCAGCAAGAAGAAACGAGTGGATTTAAAGAAGAGAAGAAACTAGTCAACGTGTTGGATGCTGTTTTCAAGCCTGAAGTTCGCTGATCCAGAGCAGGTTTGTCCACTAAACTTTATTTCAGACCAACTCCACCACATCCAAATGATAGCTGTTAGTTTGAACACCAAATATCAGCAAAAATATGACAAACTGTGCTTTATGATGATAAATGAAGGGCAGTTCAGCTTGGTGATGGACTGATGAAGCCGATCAATCGATACTATCGATTACAGTTTTTCCTCATTTTGCACACAAAAATGGAACTATGCACAAATTCATAAAATCTAAAGCTAATGAATCAACATCATGACTCCAAACTGCTGAACTGTGAAAGATACTAAATCACAGTGATGCAAACCTCTGAATGTAAAAAGCATCATTCATCAAACTTTGTTCACTTTGTTGTAGAAACACTGAGCTTCAAAACGCAGCATCCTGATAAACAGAATCAGAAGACTTAATTTATCCTGAAGGATAAATTAATGATGTTCCAACTGCACAGATAATAGAGATGCAAGTCGACAAGAAGAGCAGGAAACTGGATCAGAAAAATAACCATCGGAAGTTCTTTCAGCTTTTCTCTTTTTGCCCAGGGCCGCCACTGCAGATCTGCATGTTGATTTGGCACAAATTTTACACCGGATGCCCTTCCTGACACAACTACGTGTGACACTGAAAATAGACACATGTGGACTTGAACCATTGACCTTCTAGTTTGCCCTGTAATAACACAAAAAACATTAGAAGAAAATAAAATTGAAGATCTATCTGAATAAGACGACTTTAAAAACCTCTTTAACACTCAGGGTGAATTATGGCCTCTTGTTGATAATATCACACATACAAATGATTTATTGCACATTCTGAGAGTGAAAGAGTTCTTGGACATGTGACCAGCTGCAGGCATGTTATTATTGGACATTTGAGGAGCTTAAAAAGGAGGACTGATGAGACACAGTGAGACAGGGAGGGGACAACTGTTATGTTAATGAGTGACAGAAGGAAGAGTTATAGAGTCTGTCTAATTCTGATGCTACATCGCCCACCGCAAGGCATCATCAGTTGTCTTTGTCGTTGCTCAGTGGGAGCAGTAGATGTGATTGGCTGCTGCATTTTATTGCTGTATTTATTTATTTTGAAGGTTTTGGCTGTTTTTCTGCTCGTGAATGTACTGTGCTGGTCAGTGTACATTGTTACAGTAACTTGTGTGTGTGTGTGTGTTTTTAAACAACCAATTAACCAGTGATGAGGAGGCTCAGTTTCCCATAATGCCATATGGCATCTGTTAGTTTTAATGCTGAAACTTTCAGAATTAGTGCATTACTTTAAAACTAAAAGATATTTGTGATATTTGTACTTTGTAAAAAAAACAGAGTTAACATTAATATTAGGGCTTCAGCTATCGATTATTTTAGTAATCGAGTATTCTGTTGATTATTCTGTGATTAATCGAGTAATCGGATAAACTAACTAGATAACTTCTGCATTTTTAACAGAGGCGATTGCTCTAAGACTGCAAGGGAAGCTTGCAGAAAAATAAGCAAAAAATAAGTGATCAAATATACGAGGTCTATTAGAAAAGTATCCGACCTTATTATTTTTTTCAAAAACCATATGGATTTGAATCACGTGTGATTACATCAGACATGCTTGAACCCTCGTGGGCATGCAAGAGTTTTTTCACGCCTGTCAGTTACGTCATTCGCCTGTGGGCAGTCTTTGAGTGAGGAGTCGCCCACCCTCTCGTCGATTTTTTTCATTGTTTAGGAATGGCTCAGAGACTGCTGCTTTGTTTGATCAAAATTTTTTCAAAACTGTAAGGCACAACTGAGTGGACACCATTCGATGAATTCAGCTGGTTTTCGGTAAAAATTTTAACGGCTGATGAGAGATTTTGGTCTGATAGTGTCGCCGTAAGGACGGCGCCTGACGGCGATCTGCGCTTCGAGGCGGCAGCGTCTCACCGTTTCAAGTTGAAAACTTCCACATTTCAGGCTCTGTTGACCCAGTAAGTCGTCAGAGAACAGAGAACTTTCAGAAGAAGTTGGCATGAGGAGTTTATTCGGACATTCCATTGTTAACGGACATTTTGTAATGAAAGAACGTGCGGGCAGAGTCGCATGTCGGGTCGGACCCGACCGCGGGGGGTCGCGACAGGAAAAACACCTCTGTTGGAAACCTTAACGGACAAGTTGGAACATGCCCAAGCTGTTAAACAATTTCTCAGTTACTCACTTGTTGAAAGCCATCAAAAGCCGCCTGAATTTTACAAATGGTTTTCAACACGGAGGTGTTTTTCCTGTCGCGGCGCACACAGATTTGCCAAGTCATCACGGAAACGACTCGGCGAATTTGCGCGCACGTCTTTCATTACAAAATGTCCTTAAACAGTGGAATGTCCGCATAAACTCCTCATGCCGGCCTCTTCTGAATCTTCTCTGTTCTCTCACGACGTCCTGGGTCAACAGAGCCTTAAATTAGGATGATTTCAGCTTGAAACAGGCTGACGACGGCGCCTGGAAGCGCTGCAGGATGTCCCGCTCCGTGGGAAGTCCTTACAGCGACAGAAACACCCCATAATCTCTCATCAGCCGTTAAACTTTTCACCGAAAACCAGCTGAATTTCTCAAATAGTGTCCACTCAGATATTCCTCACAGGTCCAGAAAAAAGTTTGATAAAGCAACGCACGCCGTCTCGAGCAGCGTGTGAAACAAAGGAATTCAGCCGAGAGGGCGGGACCACATCTCACTCAAGGCCTCCCCACAGGGAAATGACGTCACCGACACGCGTGAAAAAACTCACGCATACGCACGAGGGTTCAAGCATGATTGGTGTAATCGCATGTCAATCAAATCCATATAGTTTTTTTTATTTTTATTAAACTGCCGGTTAGTTTTATAAGACACCTCGTATACTGTTGTGTGTACAAGTCCTTGACTAAATATGCGCTACAAAGTGCTCAACTTTTGTTCAGAATCAGCTTCTTATCACTGGTAACGACGCGGTTTTCCTCTCACTCATTCCCGCAGCTTCACAGTGCTTTAAGCAGTGTTAACACTCAGCGTCCACAGAGTTCAATAGCGAAGCAAAAAGTGCAGTGAAACGAGACGAATCATTGGATAAGTGCTGGGCTTTGTCCCGCCCATCGGACGCTCAGCGTCTCTGGGGGTCTATGGGGCAGTGGGCTGGCCTCGGCTGGCTCGAAAGCTCAGCTTCTGCATGATGATTGGATGATCTGTCTGAGGCTGAATCCCTTTTTGATTGACAGCGAAATGAGCGAATCAGCGATCTTTTGGTGTAAACATCCGTGGGAGCATTTTTTAGTTTTCATTCTGTTCTGAGTTGAACCGGAGACTTTCCTAATCCTCTTAGCGGCATTTTCTTTGTTAAAAACGACTAGCGACAAATCGAGCTTCTATTTCTGGTGGGGTTTTTTTTGTAGCTGCTTGTGTTTGGAGACTGACTTCTATCACTCTTTCTGACTTCTATCGCAGTTTCTGTCCCTACTGAGCAGCAGGTGCTGCTGAGCTCCTCCACCGTCACAAAGCACTCACAGGCGGACAAACTTCACACTAGCCTCGCGCCAGTCCCAGCTAGCGAGCTAGCTAGGTAGCAAGCTGCACATAATGGCAGACAATTTGAATGTTGTGGACCGGATTTTGGCGAAGCCATTTGATAGCCTTCCTTACGAAGAAAAACTAGAGTTAAACAGCAGGGCAGATCAACTCCTCAAATTAATTTGGTGCAAAAGGTGGGGAAAAGTAACAGGTCTTTTCAGCTGTCCTGGTATGACAAAGTGAGCTGGCTGACTGGAAGTGCTGTAACAAATAACATGTACTGTTGGCCATGTCTCTTGAAACCATCTCAGGGATGTGTAGTCTGGTCAAAAGTGGGTTTTGGGGATCTGTCCAACTTTGACAGGGCATACAAAAGGCATGAAAAAAGCAATGACCAAGTGAGTGCATGTGCAAGGTTAAGTTGCCTGGACAGAGTCAGGGTTGAGCATGCAATCAATGAAAGCCCTCACATTCAAGTGGCAAAACATAATGAAGCAGTTAAACAAAACAGAGTTTTCCTAAACCTCCTTATTGATGTGACGTCCTTGCCTGGCCATCAGGAGCTGTCATTTAGGGGGCATGATGACAGTGTTGAATCATCCAACAAGGGGAATTACAGGGAGTTTAATGAAACATTAGCTAAATATGACTGTCCTGGCCACACAATTCCAGTCATCAGCTGTGTTTTCTGGTATGTCCCATGCAATCCAATTGACTTGATCTCTGCTCTTTCAGCCACTGTTTCTGATGAGATCAAGGATGAAATCCAGTCTGCTCCCTTTTTTGCTTGGCAGGTGGATGAAACAACTGATATAGCTTGCCATGCTCAACTCTGTCATTGTTCGCTATGTGGATAGGGCAGGTAAAATTCAGGAGCGCTTTGTTGGATTTTTTTTATGTTTCTGGGGGAAGAGATGCTCAGTCTGTTTTTGAAGTCTTGAATGAGAACATGCAGGGCTACAATTTTCAGGGAGAAACTTGTGGTGCAAACCTATGATGGGGCTGCTGTCATGGCTTCAGCTCTCAATGGTTTGCAGGCCAAAGTTAAAGCAATAGCCCCCAGTACAATGTTTGTGCATTGCTATGCACACAGACTGAATCTGGTTCTGTCTCAGGGGGCTAAATACTTATCTGAGTGCAGAATATTTTTTGCATCACTCTCTGGGTTTGCCACACTTTTCTCAAAATCCACAAAGAGGATGTCTTTTCTTGAGTCTGCAGGCTGCTCAAGGTTGCCCAGAAATGCTCCTACTTGATGGAATTTCACATCACGGATGGTGAGCACTGTGGCAAACAATTATGATGCCCTCCTGCAAACTTGTGAGATGATCATTGCAAATAAGTCCATGGATGATGACACATTAGACTGTGCCAAAGGCCTTCTGATGAAACTGGAGGATTTTGAGTTTGTGTTCATGTTGTACACATATGAACAAATCTTCTTTGAGACCGATGTGGTGTTTGACATTGTCCAGCAGAGAGCTATGGATGTTCTGTACTGCAAGAAAAGAATTGAGTCTCTTCTTGCTTTTGTCAAAGAGAAGAGGTCAGAGGGGGCTTTCCAAGCTGTTTATGCCAAAGCAGCAGATCTCACATCAGACCCACAAACTGAGCCCATGAGAAAACGCTGTCTGTCACAACTACAGGATCCCAAGGAGTGCTACAGAAATCTGTACATGGCCATCCTAGACAATCTCACAGAGCAGCTACCTCGGTGTTTTGCAAATGTGGAAAGTCTGCACTTCTTGGAATTGGTCAATCCAGGGAAATTTGATGAGATGAGACAAGTGTTTCCAGAGGAGGCATTTCAGAGTGTCCTGAAAAGTTTTGGCCAGTTCTTTGTTTCAGGGAGACTGAGGTCTGAACTTCAAATCCTATATTCAAACCAGGACTTGCAGGGCAACAGGGGAAAGCTATGTGATTTCTTGCTGTTTCTGAAAGACATGGAGTTAGACAGTGCAATGCCTCAGGTGTACAAACTATTGTCATTAGTGGCAACGATTGGAGCTACATCTGCAGGTGTAGAGAGGAGCTTCTCCTGTTTAAAGCGGCTCAAGTCTTACACCCGCAACACCATGGGCCAAGGCCGTTTAAGCAGCCTAGCTCTGCTGGCCATTGAGAGGACATTAGTCAAGTCCCTAGAAAAGACGCCTTGTTGGTACGACAGGGTCACAGATCATTTTCTTGAAAAGGAACGGAGGGTAGAATTTACATATAAATAAACCGACACATTTTATGATGTAGGCCGAAATTGAGCTTCCCCTCCTTGAAAGACCAGCATCTGCCACTGGTTTTTAAACAACATCAATAGTCCAGGGCTGTCCCTAAGCAATGGCACAATGTCACTGCGCCAAAGTGTTGGCATTTTGCTGAAATGGGATGGGATGTGGCTGGATTTGCTGATTTTCACAGATCTGGCAACGTGCTTCTGACGGATTGTTTGTTGCTGTGACAACACTCTGAACTTCACACGGTTGTATACGCTTCTTTTATTTCTGTTTAGCACTCTTCTGGTTATTAATTGTATCAACTCTGAACGTTATTTAACAACAGTCTTGTTGTGAATCGCTAGCGGTTAGCATTCGCTAGTGGTTATCTTTCGCTAGCTAGGTCGACACCTCCCCTTTCCGTTGTTACTTTTTATAGCTATTTCTTTTGTACCCGTTTAATACTTCTGTTCGTTTTTCAGTTGAACTGCTGTGAATTTTAAGTAATTTTTACTCCTGTGTAAAATCTTAGGAGCGGCTAGCATTTTCGCTAGCGGTTAGCTTGTGTTAGCTATTTCTGACCCTTGTCATTTTTTCATTTCATTTTTTTACACTCCTGTTAGTTAACTGTTTAGTGTATTTTATAGCTGCTGCTTTTTTACCTGTTTAATGCTTCTGTTAGTTTTTCAGTGTAACTACTATGAATTGTAATTCATTTATCTGCATCTGTGTGAGCCTTAGGAGTGGTTAGCTTATCCATTATTGGTTAGCTCGTGTTTGCTTGGCTACATTTTTGAATTTCTTAATGCACAAAGTACACTACTAATTCTACTTTACACCCTCCATAAATCCTGCGTGATGTTGGAAGATAGGGTGGCTCTCTTAGAGAGCCGTGTCCGTAAGTTAGAGCAGCTTCTTAGCGCAGTGGAGTTAGATGTTACGGGCACTTCAGATGAGGTTAGTGTTGGGCTGGCTAGCGAGCCCATTAGCATCAGCTTAGAAATGCCGGCTGTGGAGGACGGCTTTCGGACTGTGGCTAGGCGGAGGAAGCCCCGTAGGGTTTGGTGCCCGGTTGTGGCACCCCGATCACACTCGCCAGTGCGAACTGTGAATCGGTTCTCTCCCTTGGATTTGCCAGATGTGAATTCTGAGTACACGCGTGACTTCCACTCCTGTCTCCAGGCCGAAACACCGGACTTTAGTGATAGGGGATTCTATCACCCGCAAAGTCAGGTTACAGACGCCGGCTGACGTTAAATGTATTCCTGACCAGAGCTCCCGACATTGCATCTCATCTTAGGGTGCTGACGCTGCAGAAGGGAAGACAGACGAAGGAACATGACATGAGATATAGTCACATAGTTATTCACGATGGCACCAATGATATCAGGATGAAGCACTCAGAGGTCACAAAAATGGACATAGAGAGGACTTGTGACCTTGCCAGAAAGATGTGTCAGCATCGATTAATCAATCAATCAATCAATCAATCAATTGTTTAATATGCGCTTTGAATAACATATCCTGATCAAAAATGACTCCAAGATTTCTCACAGTATTACTAGAGGTCAGGGTAATACCATCCAGAGTAAGGATCTGGTTAGACACCATGTTTCTAAGATTTGTGGGGCCAAGTACAATAACTTCAGTTTTATCTGAGTTTAAAAGCAGGAAATTAGAGGTCATCCATGTCTTTATGTCTGTAAGACAATCCTGCAGTTTAGCTAATTGGTGTGTGTCCTCTGGTTTCATGGATCGATAAAGCTGGGTATCATCTGCGTAACAATGAAAATTTAAGCAATGCCGTCTAATAATACTGCCTAAGGGAAGCATGTATAAAGTGAATAAAATTGGTCCTAGCACAGAACCTTGTGGAACTCCATAATTAACCTTAGTCTGTGAAGAAGATTCCCCATTTACATGAACAAATTGTAATCTATTAGATAAATATGATTAAAACCACTGCAGCGCAGTGCCTTTAATACCTATGGCATGCTCTAATCTCTGTAATAAAATTTTATGGTCAACAGTATCAAAAGCAGCACTGAGGTCTAACAGAACAAGCACAGAGATGAGTCCACTGTCTGAGGCCATAAGAAGATCATTTGTAACCTTCACTAATGCTGTTTCTGTACTATGATGAATTCTAAAACCTGACTGAAACTCTTCAAATAGACCATTCCTCTGCAGATGATCAGTTAGCTGTTTTACAACTACCCTTTCAAGAATTTTTGAGAGAAAAGGAAGGTTGGAGATTGGCCTATAATTAGCTAAGATAGCTGGGTCAAGTGATGGCTTTTTAAGTAATGGTTTAATTACTGCCACCTTAAAAGCCTGTGGTACATAGCCAACTAATAAAGATAGATTGATCATATTTAAGATTGAAGCATTAATTAATGGTAGGGCTTCCTTGAGCAGCCTGGTAGGAATGGGGTCTAATAGACATGTTGATGGTTTGGAGGAAGTAACTAATGAAAATAACTCAGACAGAACAATCGGAGAGAAAGAGTCTAACCAAATACCAGCATCACTGAAAGCAGCCAAAGATAACGATGCGTCTTTGGGATGGTTATGAGTAATTTTTTCTCTAATAGTTAAAATTTTATTAGCAAAGAAAGTCATGAAGTCATTACTAGTTAAAGTTAAAGGAATACTCGGCTCAATAGAGCTGTGACTCTTTATTAGCCTGGCTACAGTGCTGAAAAGAAACCTGGGGTTGTTCTTATTTTCTTCAATTAGTGATGAGTAGTAAGATGTCTTAGCTTTACGGAGGGCTTTTTTATAGAGCAACAGACTCTTTTTCCAGGCTAAGTGAAGATCTTCTAAATTAGTGAGACGCCATTTCCTCTCCAACTTACGGGTTATCTGCTTTAAGCTGCGAGTTTGTGAGTTATACCACGGAGTCAGGCACTTCTGATTTAAAGCTCTCTTTTTCAGAGGAGCTACAGCATCCAAAGTTGTCTTCAATGAGGATGTAAAACTATTGACGAGATACTCTATCTCACTTACAGAGTTTAGGTAGCTACTCTGCACTGTGTTGGTATATGGCATTAGAGAACATAAAGAAGGAATCATATCCTTAAACCTAGTTACAGTGCTTTCTGAAAGACTTCTAGTGTAATGAAACTTATTCCCCACTACTGTGTAGTCCATCAGAGTAAGTGTAAATGTTATTAAGAAATGATCAGACAGAAGGGAGTTTTCAGGGAATACTGTTAAGTCTTCAATTTCCATACCATAAGTCAGAACAAGATCTAAGATATGATTAAAGTGGTGGGTGGACTCATTTACATTTTGAGCAAAGCCAATTGAGTCTAATAATAGATTAAATGCAGTGTTGAGGCTGTCATTCTCAGCATCTGTGTGAATGTTAAAATCGCCCACTATAATTATTTTATCTGAGCTAAGCACTAAGTCAGACAAAAGGTCTGAAAATTCACAGAGAAACTCACAGTAACGACCAGGAGGACGATATATAACAACAAATAAAACTGGTTTTTGGGACTTCCAATTTGGATGGACAAGACTAAGAGTCAAGCTTTCAAATGAATTAAAGCTCTGTCTGGGTTTTTGATTAATTAATAAGCTGGAATGGAAGATTGCTGCTAATCCTCCGCCTCGGCCCTTGGTCCTTGGCCCCACAAATGTTAGAAACATGGTGTCTAACCAGATCCTTATTCTGGATGGCATTACCCTGACCTCTAGTAATACTGTGAGAAATCTTGGAGTCATTTTTGATCAGGATATGTCATTCAGTGCGCATATTAAACAAATATGTAGGACTGCTTTTTTGCATTTACGCAATATCTCTAAAATTAGAAAGGTCTTGTCTCAGAGTGATGCTGAAAAACTAATTCATGCATTTATTTCCTCTAGACTGGACTATTGTAATTCATTATTATCAGGTTGTCCTAAAAGTTCCCTGAAAAGCCTTCAGTTAATTCAAAATGCTGCAGCTAGAGTGCTAACAGGGACTAGAAGGAGAGAGCATATCTCACCCATATTGGCCTCTCTTCATTGGCTTCCTGTTAATTCTAGAATAGAATTTAAAATTCTTCTTCTTACTTGTAAGGTTTTGAATAATCAGGTCCCATCTTATCTTAGGGACCTCATAGTACCATATCACCCCAATAGAGCGCTTCGCTCTCAGACTGCAGGCTTACTTGTAGTTCCTAGGGTTTGTAAGAGTAGAATGGGAGGCAGAGCCTTCAGCTTTCAGGCTCCTCTCCTGTGGAACCAGCTCCCAATTCGGATCAGGGAGACAGACACCCTCTCTACTTTTAAGATTAGGCTTAAAACTTTCCTTTTTGCTAAAGCTTATAGTTAGGGCTGGATCAGGTGACCCTGAACCATCCCTTAGTTATGCTGCTATAGACTTAGACTGCTGGGGGGTTCCCATGATGCACTGAGTGTTTCTTTCTCTTTTTGCTCTGTATGCACCACTCTACATTTAATCATTAGTGATTGATCTCTGCTCCCCTCCACAGCATGTCCTTTTCCTGGTTCTCTCCCTCAGCCCCAACCAGTCCTAGCAGAAGTCTGCTCCTCCCTGAGCCTGGTTCTGCTGGAGGTTTCTTCCTGTTAAAAGGGAGTTTTTCCTTCCCATTGTTGCCAAGTGCTTGCTCACGGGGTCGTTTTGACCGTTGGGGTTTTTCCGTAATTATTGTATGGCCTTGCCTTACAATATAAGGCGCCTTGGGGCAACTGTTTGTTGTAATTTGGCGCTATATAAATAAAATTGATTTGATTTGATTTTTTCAGGATAACATGTACTTTAAAAATATATATGCTATAGTTGTGTTTTATAAGTGTAATAAAGGTTTACAATCAGAAATAATAAAGGAATAAGTAAAGCAGAAAATAATTGTCCACACACAGCAAACTATAATAATTGTTTTGACACTTTATAAAGGTAATTTGGGCTCCTGTGTGAAAGACTGTACAACAAAATGGTTCAAACAATAAACACAAATGGACATTTTGAACAATATATACAAAATGGTCTATGCGTTTTGTTTGTCTTCATCTCAAAGCAATTTCTGTCTGCTATTACACAAAGGTCACATCACAAACCTACTATGAAGTTGACTGTGTGTTTGTTCCCTCCTGCTCTGAAAGCAACATTCCACACTTCAAGGCTCATTCAGTTTGAGGAGCGGCCCCTCCCCCCTTGCTTCATTGATATGGTAAACAGTGCTTTACGCTGGAGCGAGAGAGCTTTTCAGCAAAAAAAGTAAGTTTCTATCTCATATCATTAAAAAGTTATTTATAATTTAGTAAAGCTTGGTCTCAGCTGTCGTATACGACAGCTTCGGCCACAGAGGGTAAGGCTGCTTTTTAGCGGGAGTTTGCTCTCTTGTTCTCATCGTAAAGTGTGGTATTTCTCCCACGCAGCTGGATGCCTCTCTTAGATGCTGGATTAAGTTTGTTGTGTGGCTACATTTTGTTGCAATGGCCTTTAGACAAACCTTGCAGCGTGCAGTCACTTGTTCCACGTCTGTTGCAGCAATCCCAAACCACTAATGAAACTTGCTCTTCATTAGTGGTTAGCCATGTTTGTTATTGTGTGAAGGATACGGGACTGGGAGGAAGGAGCTACGGAAGGTCCTGGAGACAAAAGGTGCGCCGCAGCAAGAGGAGAAATAATTAAATTTTTTTTTTTTTTTTAAATCATACACAACAAAAAACTGGAATTAATCGATATATTGCCAGGCCTACTCTCAGCCTTTGTCTTTCCCATGATTGCGCCTCACCATCAGAGCTGAAGCGCATGACGGATCATTTAGGCCATAAAAACTGTCAGACAGCTTTAAAACAACATTATACTGGTGTTGGATAATTGTCACATGGCTATATTTACAAAATATACGGCGACACACAAATACTACATCATGCATTTTTTGTGTTGATTTTATGTATCACTCAACTCATAAAGAAGTCGTCCAAAGCCGAATCTTGCACTTTGAACAAATTTAAATTGATAAATCCTTAAAATCTTTGTGGAGTTGAATATTTCTGATTGCAACTGCACAAACATGGTTATGGATTGCATTTGTGAAAATGCCCTTAAACTTTTGTTTATTTCCAACATATTTTTATGAACACCATCATAAATTTTCTGTGGCGCAGCCTCTCACAGCAGTCTCCATAATCTTGGAAACCAGGGTCCAGAGTTTGTTAAACACCAAAATGCTCCCATTTCATGAGTGTGAAGAGGTGCATGTGAGACATCACTGTAAAGCTCTTTGAGCATGTTTATCAGATGGTAAAAAGTGCTGCAGAAATTAAGTCCATTAACATTGTATTTGAGATCAGCAACATTATAAAAATAGTTAGCTTATATGTTTTTAATGAGTTGTAATGTCACTGTAGATGTGTTCATATCATATTTCATGAGTTTTATATGATGTTGGAGTCCAGTTAAAATATGTGTGAAAATCATCAGGATTTTGTGTTCCATCATTGCAAAAACTTATTGCCATCAGGTCAAACTCACCACTCTGATACTTTATTTTAATGAATGTTGTTCTAACATTTATTGTTAATTTGTTTCTTTGCAGACATGCAGCCGTTGTTGGTGATTAAAGAAGAAACTCTTCCTGAACACCAGGAATGGAATCTGAGTGTTGACCAGGAGGACATTAAAGAAGAAGAGAAGCTGTGGATAAGTCAGCAGGGAGAGCAGATTCAGCAGCTGGAGGAGGCAGATCTCACCAAGTTTGGTTTCACTGCCATCCCTGTGAAGAGTGAAAATGATGACAAACCAGAGTCATCACAGCTTCATCAAAGCCGAAGTGATGAGAGCACAGAGGCTGAGCCTGTAGCCAGCAGCTCATCTGTACACAGAACACTGAGAGCAGAAGCTGATGGAGAGGACAATGGAGGACCACAACCAGCCAGCAACTCGGGTCCAAACAGTCATTTACAACCAGAAACCAGTGGCTGGGGTTCAGACAGTTCTGGAACTGAGACTGATGACAGTGATGACTGGAAACAGATGAGAGAACTTCAGCCACATTTTAACTGTCAAAAAAATACCAATATCATTCCTTTAGGCAACACTGATGAGAAACAATGCAAAAGCTCTAAATATGGAAAAGCATCTGGTCACATAAACAACTCAGAGCAACAAAAGGAGAGGCAAGCAAGCGGAAAACCATTTAGCTGTTCTGATTGGGAAACAAGACAGAAACAGAAGGTCTCTCTGAACAAACACATTAGAATTCAGACAGAACAAAAACCAATTGTCTGTTCTGAATGTGGTAAAAGATTTGGACAAAAAAGCCACCTGAAAACACACATGATAATTCATTCAGGGCAAAAACCATTTGTCTGTTCTGAGTGTGGCCAAAGATTTGGAAGAAAGAGCACTCTGAACAGACACATGATAATTCATACAGGACAAAAAGCATTTGTCTGTTCTGAGTGTGACCAAAGATTTAGAAGAAAGAGCAACCTAAACACACACATGGTAATGCAATCCCCGGTCACCCAAGTGCACATGAGGTGCAGTTGTCTGCGATTAAGGGAACGATCACCATCTTGAAGAGAGCCCTTGGATACAATGCCAGATCTGGTTAAGATAACTATAGAACCTAGGATGCAACTTTAGACCCCAGGTTTGGGGCCCATTGCATTCTACTAAAAAAACATCAAAGATAAATGAAAAAACAAAAGGCAAAAAGCATTTGTCTGTTCTCATTGTGATCAAAGATTTGGACTAAAGAGTTACCTGAACAAACACATGATAATTCATACAGGGCAAAAAGCATTTGTCTGTTCTCAGTGTGGCCAAAGATTTGGACTAAAGAGCAACCTGAACACACACATGATAATTCATACAGGGCAAAAGGCATTTGCCTGTTCTCAGTGTGGTCAAAGATTTGGACTAAAGAGCAACCTAAATACCCACATGATAATTCATACAGGGCAAAAAGCATTTGTCTGTTCTCAGTGTGGTCAAAGGTTTGGACTAAAGAGCACTCTGAACACACACATGATAATTCATACACGGCAAAAACCATTTGGCTGTTCAGAGTGTGTTAAAAGATTTGGACAAAAGAGCAATCTGAACACACACATGATAATTCATACACGGCAAAAACCATTTGGCTGTTCAGAGTGTGGTAAAAGATTTGGACAAAAGAGCAACCTGAACAAACACATGATAATTCATACAGGAGAAAAACACAAGCCTACTCCCAAAGACCAAGGAAATGCAGCTTCCCAACAAGTATAGACCCATCTGTTGCTTAACAACAACTTATAAATGGCTGACAGGAATTATAGCCGATGCCGTTTATGAACATTTGGACACTGGTGGCTACCTGGAGAATGAGCAGAAAGGTTGTCTCAGAAAAAGATTAGGCGCTAAAGACCAGTTATTGATAGACAATGCTATCCTGGAGGACTGCAAAAGAAGGAGAAACCTCAGCATGGCTTGGATTGACTATAAAAAGGCATTTGATAAAGTCCCACATTCATGGATTATGAGATGCCTAGAACTTTATAACATCAATAAGGAAGTAAGATCTCTCTTGAAAACACAAATGAATAAGTGGAACACCACCATCACTCTAAACCATGCAGAGGGGCAGATAATAATCCCAGACATAAAAGTGACGCGAGGGATATTCCAGGGAGATAGTCTCTCTCCACTCCTTTTTTGTCTTAGTATTGATCCATTAAGCAAGATCCTCAAGGAATTGGACATTGGGTATGACTTAGATGGAGATAGAGGAAGAAAACATAAACAGGTGGTGAGTCACCTTCTGTTTATGGACGACTTGAAAATATTTGCAGATTCAGAGAGGGGACTCGGGAGATTAGTGGAGGCAGTCCATACATTTTCTAAGGAAATCGGTATGGAATTTGGGCTGGATAAGTGCTCTAAATGTACAATCAGAGGTGGTAAAAAGCAGGTCACAGAAAATATACAGTTGGATGAGGGGAACGTTATTGAAGATTTGGCTGAGGATTCCACGTACAAATATTTGGGAATTGAAGAAAATACTACAATAGAGCATAAAAAAATGAGAGCGAAAGTAACACAAGAATACTTAAACCGCTTAAAGAAGATTTGTAAATCAGAATTGACACCAAAGAACAAGATCACGGCCATAAACCAGTTTGCATTGCCTGTGTTGAGCTATGGCTTTGGCATAGTAGACTGGCCACAGGGTGAGCTTAACAAATTATATACTAAAACTAGGAAGATGCTCACCCTACATAAAATTACATACAGAAATCAATGTATGGATAGAATATATCTCCCTCGTCGAGAAGGCGGCTTAGGTCTAGTGGAGATCAACCAGGCTTATAGAGCATCTATAATAAGTATTGGGCAGTACTTAAAGAGCTCTCAAGAAGAAGTTATGAAAAAGGTTATGCAACATCATATTAAGACTATGCCACAACAGACCTCTATTATAAAATTGGCAGAAAACTTTGGCGGAGATCTTTTGCAAGAGAGAGAAAGCAATGAGCTGACACCTGCAACGACACTAGCAAGACAGGCCAGGGAAAAATACAGCAAAAGTGAACAAAAACATCGAATGAACAGATGGAAACAGCACAAAAGGGCTGGCCGATTCCAAGAAGAACTTGAAAAAGAATACATAGACAAAGAAGGATCTGTGCGGTGGCTTACAAATGGAGAACTTGGTTTTGATGGGGAAAGAATTATAGTTGGAGCGCAAGACCAAGGACTATTAACAAATGGCTTCAAAAAAATGGCAGGAATATCACAGAATGATCAATGCCGTTTCTGTCATGCAGCTGTTGAGAGTGTAAACCACTTAGTATCAGCATGTCAGATCCTCATGGCAGACGGACAATACACAAGCCGGCATAACAAGATCTGTAAGTATTTACATTGGAAAGTATGCAAGGAACTGGAGGTGGAAGTAGAGGGACACGTTTGGGAGTATGAGCCAGCACCAGTCTCATCCAATGGAAAAGTGACTGTCTTTTATGACAAAGAGATCCTAGCAGGAAGACATATCGAAGGAGGTGCAGTAAAACCTGATATTGTCATTTGGAACAAGCAAGAGAAGACAGCAAAAATTATTGATGTGACAGTCCCCAATGACTATGGCCTGAATAGAGCTGAAAGGGAAAAAAATCACAAAATACCAAGACCTTAAAAATGATCTACGAATAACGTGGACATTGAAAGAAATTGATATCATACCAGTCGCGGTGGGAGCAACAGGGCTTATGAAGAAGAACCTGAAGAAATATCTTGAGGCAATCCCTGGTCACCCAAGTGCCCATGAGGTGCAGATATCCGCAGTTAAAGTTACCATCTTGAAGAGAGCCCTCGGATACAATGCCAATAATGATTAATAATTAGGATGTAACTGTAGACCCCAGGGTTGGGGCCCATTACACTCTGTAAAAAAAGAAATTGAAGAGAAATAAAAAAAAACCATTTGGCTGTTCCGAGTGTGGTGAAAATTTTCGACTAAAGAGCACTCTGAACACACACGTGATAAATCATACACGGCAAAAACCATTTGGCTGTTCTGTGTGTGGTAAAAGATTTGGACAAAAGAGCACTCTGAAGACACACATGATAATTCATACAGGTCAAAAACCATTTGTCTGTTCTGAGTGTGGTTACAGATGTGGACAAAAGGGCAACCTGAACACACACATGATAATGCTACTACCTCCCAAAAAAACGAACAACTCACTGCCTCCCGAAAAAACGAACAACTCACTGCCTCCCGAAAAAACGAACCATTCACTGCCTCACGAAAAACCGAACCATTTACTGCCTCCCAAAAAAATGAACAACTCACTGCCCCCTGAAAAAACGAGCAACTCATTGCCCACCGAAAAAACGAGCAACTCACCAGCTCATCTAAAAAATAATTCACAGGTGCACACAGACACAGAACAGCAGGAACTAGAAGACGAATTGGCAAATAAGATTGAAGAAACAAGAAAAATGGACATGAAAGAGCGCCCAAAGCTGACTAAACTCTGTAAATTATGGAGCGGCATGGTACATACAAAGTAAATTAGCCCCACAAGATTTGGAGAGAAACAGTACCACAAATAAGAAAAAGAATACCATGCCACGATGGAAAAAGAAATTACAACAAAAAATCAGCTGCCTAAGAGCAGAGATCTCCCAAATGGCCACATTTTTGGGAAACAAGAACCACAAAAAGAATCTTCTAAAAAAAATAAATCGCATTAAAAGAAAATACAATGTTGAAGACAAACTGCTAGGTGGAAGGCTGGCTAAACATCAAGCCTTAGTAAAAGCTTTCGCAGCACAAATTAGGAATAAAGACAAGAAAATACAAGCAAAACAGATAAACTATTTGCAACAAACCCCAGGCTAGTGTACAGAAAGCTGGCAAATGACACAATAGAAGTACAACCACCTGAGAGAAAGGAAATTGAAAAATTTTGGAGACCACTCTTTGACCCAAAACAACACCAAGAGGCTAAATGGATTGAAAAAATACAACAGAAAAACAAAGACAAACAACAAATGCCAGCAATTGTAATCAATGAAGAAGAGATCAGAAAGAAAATGAGTGAATACAGTAACTTCAAGGCACCTGGCATCGACAAAATCCCAAATTTTTGGCTGAAAAGACTGACAGCATTACACCAACATTATGCTGTGGCTTTCACAAAAATATTGAACGGAGAAGAGGACACACCAGACTGGCTAACGACAGGGAACACAAGCCTAATTCCAAAGACCAAGGATACACAGCTTCACAACAAATACAGACCCATCTGCTGCCTAACAACAACATACAAATGGCTGACAGGAATCATAACTGATGCCATTTATGAACATCTTGACAATGGTGGCTACCTGGAAAATGAACAGAAAGGATGTTCCAAAAGAAGATTAGGAGCTAAAGACCAGTTACTGACAGACAAAGCTATCCTGGAGGACTGCAAAACAAGGCAGAGGAACCTCAGCATGGCTTGGATTGATTACAAAAAGGCATTTGACAGTGTACCACACTCCTGGATCTTGAGGTGCTTAGAACTCTACAACATCAATGAGAAAATAAGAACTTTCCTGAGAACACAAATGAACAAGTGGAACACCACCATCACCCTCAATCACACAGAGGGACAAATAACAATCCCAGACGTACGGGTTCAGAGAGGGATACTTCAGGGAGACAGCCTTTCACCTCTCTTATTCTGCTTAATCATGGACCCGCTCAGCAAGATCCTGAAGGAGCAAGACATCGGGTATGACTTAAGTAAAGACAAAGGAAAGGAAAACCAAAAACTTGTGAACCATCTGTTGTTCATGGACGATTTGAAAATCTATGCCAACACAAAAAACGGACTCACTCAACTCGTGGAAACTGCCCATAAGTTCTCAAAAGACATTGGCATGGAATTTGGACTGGATAAATGCTCAAAATGCACAATGACAAAAGGAAAAAAGACAAAAACCGAAAACATACAATTGGATGAAGGGAGCTACATTGAAGACCTGGCTGCAGACTCCACATACAAATACTTGGGAATTGAACAAAGTAATTCAATTGAACACGAGAACAAAAACAACAAAAGAATACCTAAACCGCTTAAAAAAGATCTGCAAAACACAGCTGACACCAAAAAATAAAATCACAGCCATAAACCAGTTTGCAATACCAGTGGTGACCTATGGGTTTGGCATAGTGAACTGGCCACAATGTGAGCTTAATAAATTGGACACAAAAACCAGAAAAATGCTCACCCTCCACAAAATCACATACAGAAATCAGTGCATGGACAGAATATATCATCCTCGCAGAGAAGGTGGTATGGGTCTTACTGAAATCAACCAGGCCTACAGAGCATCGATAATAAGTATTGGACAGTACTTAAAGAGCTCTGAAGAAGAAATCATAAAAACGGTCACACAACATCACGAAGCCATAACTGAACGGACCTCAATCACTAAACTGGCAAAAAACTTTGGCGGAGAACTTCTACAAGAGAGAAAAAGCAACAGTCTCATGCCTGCAACAAAACTTGCAAGACAGACCAGAGAACAATACTGCAAAAGAGAAGGAAAACATCGAGTGGAAAGATGGAAACAACACAAAAGAGCCGGACGTTTCCAAGAAGAACTCGAAAAGGAATACATCGACAAAGTTGGATCAATGCAGTGGCTAAAAAATGGAAAACTTGGTTTTGATGGAGAAAGAATTCTGATTGGAGCACAAGATCAGGGACTTCTAACTAATGGCTTCAAAAAAATGGCAGGGATCTCACAAAATGATAAATGCCGATTCTGTCATACAGCTGTTGAGAGTGTAAACCATCTGACATCAGCATGCCAGATCCTCATGGCAGATGGGCATTATACATCCAGACATAACAAGATCTGTCAATATCTCCACTGGAAGATCTGCAAGGAACTGGAGATGGAAGTCAAAGAACATATCTGGGAGCACGAGCCAACACCAGTCTCATCCAACGGAAAAATAACGATCTTCTACGACAAAGAGATCCCAGCAGGAAGACACATTGAAGGAGATGCAATCAAACCTGATATTGTCATCTGGAACAAGCAAGAGAAAACAGACAAAATCATTGATGTGACAGTCCCCAATGATTACGGCCTGAATCGAGCTGAAAGGGGAAAGATCTCGAAATACCAAGACCTGAAAAATGACCTAAGAACAACATGGTCATTGAAAGACATCGATATCATTCCAGTTGTGGTGGGAGCAACAGGCCTGATGAAGAAGAACCTGAAGAAATACCTTGAGGCAATCCCCGGTCACCCAAGTGCACATGAGGTGCAGTTGTCTGCGATTAAGGGAACGATCACCATCTTGAAGAGAGCCCTTGGATACAATGCCAGATCTGGTTAAGATAACTATAGAACCTAGGGTGCAACTTTAGACCCCAGGTTTGGGGCCCATTGCATTCTACTAAAAAGACATCAAAGATAAATGAAAAACCAAAAGGCAAAAACAGTTTGGTTGTTCTGAGTGTGGTAAAAGGTTTAGACAAAAGAGCGACATGAACAAGCACATGATAACTCATACGGGACAAAAAGCATTTGTCTGTTCTGAATGTGGTCAAAGATTTGGACGAAAAAGCACTCTGAACAGACACATAATTCATACAAGGCAAATGGAAACGGCACAAAAGGGCTGGACGATTCCAACAAGAACTTGAAAAGGAATACATTCACAAAGATGGATCAATGCAGTGGCTGAAAAATGGACACCTTGGTTTTGATGGAGAAAGAATTCCAGTTGGAGCACAAGATCAGGGACGTCTAACAAATGGCTTCAAAAAATGGCAGGAATTTCACAAAATGACAAATGCCGATTCTGTCATACAGCTGTTGAGAGTGTAAACCATCTAACATCAGCATACCAGATCCTCATGGCAGATGGACATTATACAGACCAACACAGTAAGATCTGTCAATATCTTCACTGGAAAGTATGCAAGGAACTGGAGATGGAAGTCAAGGAAAACATCTGGGAGCATGAGCCAGCACCAGTCTAATCCATTGGAAAAGTAATCTTCTACGACAAAGAGATCCCACCAGGAAGACATATCGAAGGAGGTGCAATTAAACCTGATATTTGCATCTGGAACAAGCAAGAGAAAGCAGCCAAAATCATCGATGTTACAGCCCCAATGGCTATGACCTGAACAGAGCTGAAAGGGGAAAGATCATGAAATACCAAGACCTGAAAAATGACCTAGGAACAACATGAAGAAATACCTTGAGGCAATCCCTGGTCACCCAAGTGCCCACGAGGTGCAGTTATCAGCAATTAAGGGAATGATCACCATCTTGAAGAGAGCAGTTCATTTCAATTTCAATTTCTTTTCATTTATATAGCGCCAAATCACAACAAAGTTGCCTCAAGGCGCTTCACACAAGATAGGTCAAACCTTACCAACCCCTAGAGCAAGCACACAGGCGACAGTGGAAAGGAAAATCTCCCTCTGATGATTTGAGGAAGAAACTTTAAGCAGACCAGACTCAAAGGGGTGACCCTCTGCTTGGGCCTTGCTATCGACACAATTGACATTATGATTACACAGGAAATTTTGCAAGTACTTGCAGGTGCACAGGATGGGAGACCTACAGAAGACACCCACTCCCATCTCTGGATGGAGCTGCACCTCAAACAGGGAAAAAACAGAATCAGGCAGCAGAAAGACAACAAATACAGTATAATTTGTCAGCATTAAGCAACAAGAAAAACAAGAAATACTCAGCTGATTGCTCACCACTTGCCCTAAGCTTCATGAAAAGACTCAGACGTTAGATAAAGTTGAGGTCGCGGCCCGCTCTGTTTACTAATAAAATGAATTTAGAAGGGTAGAAAGCATAGTAACATACTATGCCAGTATGCGAGCCATACGAAAGGGAAAATAAGTGCATCTTAGATCTGGACTTCAAAATCTCTACAGAATCTGACTGTTTTATTGATGCAAGGAGATCATTCCACAAAGCGGGTGCACGGTAAGAGAAAGCGCTGTGACTCGCAGACTTTTTATTCACCGTAGGGACGCAAAGTAGTCCTGCACTCTGAGAATGCAGAGCCCGGTCCGGTACATAGGGTTTAAGTAGGTCAGCTAAGTAAGGAGGTGCTAGTCCGTGAATATTTTTATAGATTAGTAACAGAACCTTAAACTCTGACCTCAAAGTGACAGGAAAGCAGTGAAGAGATGCCAAAATGGGTGTAATGTGGTCAAACCTTCTGCTTCCTGTCAAAAGTCTGACAGCAGCATTTTGAACCAATTGGAGACCACTAATGTTGGACTGCGGTAAACCAGAAAATAGAACATTGCAGTAGTCCAGTCTAGAAGCAACAAATGCATGAATCAGAATGTCAGCATGAAATGCATGAATCAGGATTGGATGAATCTTTGCTATATTTTGCAGGTGGAAGAAAGCAGTCCATGTAATTTAAAGAGTTTAAAGGTGGGAAAATTGCTAGACATCCAGCTTTTCACTGATGCAAGACAATCCTCTAAGGATTTTATGGGGATGAGATTACCAGCAGTTATTGGCATGTATAAAAGAGTATCATCAGCATTGCAATGAAAGGTAATCTCAAAATGCCACAATATGTGCCTAAAGGGGTGCTATAGAAAGGGAGAAAAGCAGGTGGCCTAAGACAGACCCCTGTGGAACCCCAAATTTCATGTCACTAAGGTGAGAGGTAGTGTTATTGTACAAAACACAGTGAGAACAAATGGTCAGGTATGATGTCAATCATGCAAGAAGACTCCCAGTAATCCTAAAATTATCTTCCAGCCTATCGAGTAGAATATGATGATCCATGGTATCAAACGCAGCACTAAGATCTAACAGCACCAGAACCGTAGTGGTGTCCGAATACATTGCTAGCAGAAGATCATTCACCACTTTAGTAGAGAGCTGGCTCTATGGAATGATATTTTCTAAAAGGAGACTGCAGTGGCTCAAAAAGATTATTCTCAGTAAGGTGGGCCATGAGCTGATGTAAAACCACCTTTTACAGAATTTTAGAGCAAATAGATTTTTTGGCCTATAGTTATTCAATATACTAAAATCAAGATTAGATTTCTGAAGTAATGGTTTAATCACTGCAGATTTGAAACATTTAGGAACAGATCCAGAGGTAATAATTTCCACTGTCGGCCCAAGAGTGCACCACAGGTCCTTATGCATTTTTGTTGGTATGGGATCAAAAAAGTAGGTTGTGCTCTTTATAGACGTTACAAGTTTCGTCAGCACGCCTAGTGAGATACTATCAAATTCTGTAAATTTAGGTAATACTTCAGTGATGTCACCCACCTCAATAGCAGGGTGTGGTGGCTGGGTTAAAGCATACTGGGATATGTTTAACCTAATTTTGTCTATTCTCAAAGTGAAATGGATACAATGCCAGCAATGTTAAGGGTACCACTATAGACCTTGGGTCTGGGGTCTGTTGCATTCTGTTAAAAAGAAATACAAGAGAACTAAAAAAAAAACGACACAGAAACTAAATACCAAGACCTTAAAAATAACCTACGAACAACATGAGCATTGAAAGAAATCGATACAGGGGTTAACATTCTGCCACGTCTCCTTGCAATATGGACTTCTCTTAGGAAGGGCATCTGGCATAAAAGCTGTTCCAAATCAATATGCAGACCCCCCCCCCCCCCCCCTTGTATCTGCTGTGGCAACCCCAAGTGAAGACAAAGAAGCAGCCAAAGGGGTTTTCAATTTCAATTTAATTTTCAGTTTCTTCAATTTATGACATGCCAACTCACAACAACGTTGTCTCAAGGCACCTCATATAAAAATTTTAAAACAGATTAAAAAGAATTAAAAGATTAAAAAGCACAATTTAAAAGACATGATAAAAGGCAAATAGCACAATAAAAATTGTAATGACATAAAATGCTATTCATAAGCATGGGTGAACAAATGCATTTTGAGCCTAGACTTAAACGTGTCCACAAAATCAGAAGGCTGTTTGACCTGCTGACTTTTTCTTCACCCTAGGAAGACAAAGTAGTCCTGCATCCTGCGAACGCAGAGCCCGGGCTGGTACGTAGGGTTTCACCAAATCAGCCAGGTAGCAAGGCGCCAATCTGAACAAGTTTGTAGGTTAGCAGCAAAACCTTAAAGTCTGCTGTCACAGAGACAGGAAGCCAGTTAGTCCATGAGCCAGTCATGAATTTTGACCTAATCAGTACCACTTAAGGGGTCGAAATGGCACTTAGAATCCAACCTCCCTGTACCATGGCCTTCACAAAAATGTATGATAGCCATCCAAGGGTAGTAGCTGTAGCCAGGTAGGGGTCAGTGAAGAATTACACAGAGGTCAAACTTTAAAAATGCTCCAATCATGTCTGATCATTGTCTGATCATAACTATTCCAAAAAGGTATAGTTTGGACTATCTGTGACGAAATGTTCTGGAGTTATGGGGTCAAAACAGCAAAAATGGTGACAGAGGTCAATTTCAGTTTGTACAGAGGTCAAACATTAAAGTTACTCCAATTTCAGTAAAACATTAGGCAAATTGTTTGGGTTAATAGGGTTCTAAAAAGGAATAGTTCGCACCATCTATCATGCTTAGTTATGTTACAGGGTAACATATGTCACATGTCATAGAATTCAGTGGATGTTGACCTTGTTTGGCCTTTACTTTGGAGACAAAGCATTCAACACATGATGCAAATTATTGGTTGAAATAAAAGGATCAATAAATGGAATTGTTTTGACTGTGTTGAATGTCTGTGTTGGAGACATTCAACACAGTCAAAACTAATTGCAAGTCAATGATGATAATAATATAGTATTAAATATTATTAAATATTATTTTCAGATTATTGGAATCTGATTATTATTATTATTAATGTGCAAAAAATGTATCCAAAATTGCTGCAAAAATGGACCTTTAAGGGGTTGGGGGGGGTGTCCCCCATCCCTTGCCCCTGTGGCTCCGCCCCTGCACCAGAGGCCTGCAGAGTTTGTCTGCAGTTTCAAAGAGTTCACTGTCTGTTCTTATCGACTCCATGCTCTCAATATGAGTTAAATTGTCTCATTAATATTTGTAAATGCACGCAGGGTGATCTACGAATAATCATTGATTTGCAAATGTGTTCAGATATCCACAAATGCAAATTTCATATTTGTAACTTGTAAATTGGTCTTTGCAAATAATCTTGTATTTGCAAATATAAAACTTAATTTGTAAAAAAAAATTACATTTGTAAAACTGGAAATTGTATTTATGAATTGAGTTTCAGCATTTGTGGATCACCAATTACACGCATTCATTGCTTTTCTCTGCGACGTAATTTTGAGACATTCTTTTTGCGAAATCCACACAGATCCACAAACAAATGCCTACTGATTCCCAAATACACACTCACGCACACTGGATATCCACTAGATGGCAGTGTGGTTCCACAAAATTCTGCAAAATTCTTTTAAAAACTTGAAAGTTCTAAAAGTTTGCAATGTGCACATGCTACATTGAGCTAAGCTTCGCACAGGAACCACACAGTGTAACCGCAGCAACCAACCAGTCCCACTTTACGACAACTGTCGCAACATCCAAGGAAACTGATTTGTATTTGTAACACACAGATTAGTGTCCGCGGACTTATAAAACTTGCATGATGTCGTAAAAAAAAAGAGCGCTTTGTGATAAGCATTTTAAAAACTCAGTAACTATCACGATTAAAGAGTCATCCGGGAGCATATAGTTTCAGCCACATCAATGAATGGAACCACACTGCCATCTAGTGGATATCCGGTGTGCGTGAGTGTGTATTTGTGAATCGGTAGGCATTTGTGGATCTGTGGATTTCGCGAAAAGAATGTCTCAAAATTACATCACAGAGGAACGCGATGAATGCGTGTAATTGGTGATCCACAAATGCTGAAACTCAATTCACAAATACAATTTGTTGGGTTGGGATGTGAGGCGAAGCCGTCGCTGTCACACCAAACGCCAATCCCTCAGACAAGGAAACACTCCAGGAAAACGGCTGTAACAGAAGTTCAGGTTAAACACACAAAGTGTCTGTCAGCAGAGAAATTACCTTGTTAATGGTAGTCGATTTCTCGGCGGGGAGGTGGAGTTGCAGTCTGTTCATTTGCGCCCCCTGTTGTGGGTCCGTGCTACATCACCTTCCCAACAGTCTGGGCCTGTTGCATTTTATTAAAAAGAAATCCAACAGCAATTTAAAAACAAAAAGTGTCCGTCAGTGTGTCAGAAGATTTGGACTAAAAGGTGGTGTGAAGGTATGATGTGTTTGGATGTTCAGGGTGTTTAACCTGTCAGCAAGGTGTTGCAGTAGTCGAGGTGTGAGATGGCGTCTGTGTCAGGAGTCCTGCTGCATGCTGGGAAATGGTCTGATTCTCTGAATGTCGTAATGTTGAAATTGTAAATTTTGGGGAAAATATGGACTTTTGTGAGTGTGTGGGGAGGAGGGTGAAAACTGTAAATCACAATGTTTTTTTTTTCTTCTTCAGTTATTCATGTTTTTTATCCCCTCTTTTGCCTAATCTAAGATCTGTTCACAGTTCTCCCTCACAGAATTCTGACATTTTTAATTATGGTGAAAATAGTGAAATTCATCAAAACACATTTTCTTCTTCAGTTTCTGATTTTAATGTTGATGGTTTCATTTGATTCATTTAAACTCTGTTCAGAATTCTTCATCACAAAACTTTGAATTTTGTTGTACATTTTGCTTGAAAAATAATAAAATTCACCCAAAATTCTTCTTTTCCTCCGGTTTCTGATAAAACTCTCGGTCCAATTTCATGTTTTCTGATAGGAAAAAAATATGACTGCATTCAAGAAAATTTACAGATTGTCATTAAATTTTTGGAAAACAACCTCAACTTCCAGAAAAAATATTTCTAGCAAATTTCTGTCCCGAACCAGTTCACACACTGCTGTCAACATTTTAGCTGGTACTTCAGGTCTCATTCAAAAGTCTATTTATACAATGGTGTAAACACTAAAATGACTTACAAAATTTACAGCAATTGATAAAGAATTTTATTTTGGGGTACGTCATCATTTGACTGAAACTCTGGAGATGTAAACTCTGCTGTTATCTGATCTGATGCACTTGATTTTTCCATAAGTTGCTCCATCAGCAATGAACTTCTGTCGCTTTAATTGTGTCACTCTCGGCTTTCAAAAAATACACAAAAGTAGCTCCTGAATAGTGATCAGTTAATGTTAATGTGGACCTGAAACCATCCTTTACTGTTGGCTCTGTAGGTCCTGACAAATCTGTATGTCCAAGTGAGACATTTGCTCTTTCATCTGGTTCTCTGTTCCTGCTCTGGACTCACACTTCACATTTAAGATCAGCCTCATCAGTTTGACCTTTAATTTCCATCCCCTCTGTGACACTTTCCAACTTTAACACGTCCTCATAGTTACAGTGACCTAATATTTGGTGCCATGTTTGAAGATGGTAACATCCATGACATTGATCAACATCACTTTCATCTGGAGGCTGAACGGTGTTTAAATAGTTCAGTCGATCAGACACCTGAATGTCAAATGTCAGACCGTCCTTATGGACGAGCTCCTTCTGTCCCTCCTTGAAGATGACGGTCGCTGCCTTGACGGAGAAGATGTCTTGGTGGAACGATGAGACGTACAACACCTCCATCAGTATTGTGTCCACCGCATGACCTCTGCTGTCAATCAAGTGAACTTTGGCTGCACCCCTCTTCAACACAACCCCACTGGTCCTCTGTCCATCAGCCAGCTCCAATATGTGCTTTTGCAGCTTGAAACTTGAGACAATGTGATAACAGTCTCTGCAGGAATAATATAATCTGGAATACTGTGTCTTAACATAATGGAGGAACAAACTCACACAGCCTTTAGTTTGTCAGTCATTTATTGATTATCTGGTGCACTCTGACAATGACAGCAGTGTGAAGAGCACATTGAAGAACACAACAGTTCAACATCTTTAAATTACAGGACTGATGGAGAGAATTTAGCTTTTTTTTTTTTTTTTTCCTTTCTTTCTTGTCTCTGCGATTCTCTGTCTATACTCCAGTCCAGTAGGTGGTGGTAATGTAACGATAAGTTCGTCACGTCATAATGATCAAACGAAGATGAACTTTCCTGTTTTCGTCCGAGGCTAAAGCTAGTTAACTGGAGACGCTGGAAACTCTTCTCTGAACAGATCAAACTTCACTCTGTGATCATCGAATATGTTTTTTGAAGAGCTCCAGAAGCACAAAGGTCGACAGTAAACCGGAAAAAGAAGAAAAGGCGAAGTTAGCGCGAAAAGGAACAGCTGAGAAGGTTGTTGAAACAGCGGCTAACTGCTGCTAATGCCGAGATATTTGAGTTGGTAGAAAGAAAAAACATCGCAGAGCAGCAAGAAGAAACGAGTGGATTTAAAGAAGAGAAGAAACTAGTCAACGTGTTGGATGCTGTTTTCAAGTCTGAAGTTCGCTGATCCAGAGCAGGTTTGTCCACTAAACTTTATTTCAGACCAACTCCACCACATCCAAATGATAGCTGTTAGTTCTTATAATAGACTGAACACCAAATATCAGCAAAAATAAATAAGACAAACTGAGCTTTATGATGAAAAATGAAGGCCAGTTCAACTTGGTGATGACTGATGAAGCCGATCAATCAATACTATCGATTACAGTTTTTTCTCAATTTATACACACAAAAATGAAAATACGAGGTCTATTAGAAAAGTATCCGACCTTATTATTTTTTTCAAAAACCATATGGATTTGAATCACGTGTGATTGCGTCAGACAAGCTTGAACCTTGTGCTCATGCGTGAGTTTTTTCACGCCTGTCAGTTGCGTCATTCGCCTGTGAGCAGACTGAGGAGTGGTCCACCCCTCTCGTCGTTTTTTTTCATTGTTTAGGAATGGCTCAGACTGCCGCTTTGCTTGATCAAAATTTTTTCAGAAACTGTGAGGGACATCAAAGTGGACACCATTCGAGAAATTCAGATGGTTTTTGATGAAAATTTTATGGGCTTCAAAGAGATTACGGAGTGTTACTGTCGCTTTAAGGATGGCCCAGAGTGACTGGTGGTGCGCCGCGCTCCGAAGCCCCCATCGGCAGGCTGAGCGACCATTTCGTTTCTAAACAGATGGCTGTATGGATCAGTGACCATCGTGTGCAATTTCTCTGGTTATCACAAGAGCTGGACATCAACCATTTTCCGGCAGATTTCACTTTTAACAAGAGATTTTGTCATGGAAAGCCGAGCGGAGGCTTCGCGCATCACGATGGATTCGCTACTGGAGCGAGACAAAACCACCTCCGTTTTGGTCTCACAGGACGGCTTTGAGATGGCGTTCAGACAGCTGTCGATGGTTTTTCCATTGAGTGATTATCCGAGAAATTGTGGATGTGCCAGGACATGTCAGAACATGTCCCGTGAGGCTTCATCACGGCGTTGCTTTGCACCATGCGGCACTGCCGCGACGCGCAAAGCCTCCGCTCCTCTTTCCATGACAAAACTCCTGTAACAGTGGAATGTGCCGTTCATTTCCAAACTGGACGCTGTGTTTTATCCGGGATGTCATCTGGCTAGCACAGGAATTGTGAAAAGACGTGGACATCAGTACTTTTTCGGCACATTGAGACAGACGTGCGGAGGAATTCCGCGTGCCGCGCTCTTGTGATAACCAGAGAAATGGCACACGATGGTCATGGCTCCAGACAGCCATCCGTTTAGAAATGAAATGGTTGTTCAGTCTGTGGATGGCGGCTTCGGAGCGCGGCGCGCCCCACAGCCGCTGGGGGCCATCCTTAAAGCGACAGTAACACTCCTTATTCTCTACCAAGCCCGTAACATTTTCACCGAAAGCCAGATAATTTTTTCTAATGGTTTCCAGCTGCCAGTCTCTAACAGTTTCTGAAAAAATTCTGATGGAAAAAAAGCCCAAATCATTTCGCCATTTCCTGGCAATGAAACAACGATGAGGGGGCTGGACCACTCTTCACTCAAAGCCTGCTCACAGGCGAATGACGCAACCGACAGGCGTGAAAAAACTCTCGCATGCGCACGAAGGTTCAAGCTTGTCTGACGCAATCACACTTGATTCAAATCCATATGGTTTTTGAAAAAAATAATAAGGTCGGATACTTTTCTAATAGACCTCGTATGCACACAGTTCCTAAAATCTGAAGCTCATGTCTCAACATCATGACTCCAAACTGCTGAACTGTGAGCACTGCACCATGGTTTCATTCCAGTTAATTAATTTATCCTGAAGGAAACTGCTGATGAACTGCACAGATAAACAGAGATACAAGTCGACATGAAGAGCAGGAAACTGTATCAGAAAAATAACCGTCGTAATTTCTTTTTGCTTCTTTCTTAACTCAGGGTAGCCACAGCAGATCTGATATTTATCTGTATGTTGATTTGGCACAAGTTTTACACTGGATGCCCTTCAGCTCCCCATGACATTGAGAAAAGTCATGGGTGGTCTTGAACCAGTGACTAACCCCCCACACTGCCCTATAATAAAAAAAAAAAACCCATATTAAAAGAAAATAAAATTTAAGATCTGTCAAGATAAGACAACTTCAAAAAAATGTTAACACTGAGGGTGAATTATGGGTCCTGATAGTGTTGATAATATCACACATACAAATGATTTATTGCACATTCTGAGAGTGTAAGAATTCTTGGACATGTGAGCAGCTGCAGACATGTTATTCTTGGACATTTGGTGATCATTTGAGTGGTCCTTCGTGATGCGAAGCAAGGCGGGGGTGTTGCTCTTATTTATAAATCTAGGTTCAGCTTATTCGCTGTTGGGGTCACAAATATAACCCCTTTGAGCATCTGATTCTCCGCTCTGCCCATGATGCTACGTATTGCCAAGGTCAGAAGAATAAAAATCAGCTGTATCACTTTGTCACTGTATATAGGCCCCCTGGCCCATACTCTGAATTCTTAGATGAATTTGGTGCATTCATCTCTAACTTGTCAGCTAGTGCAGAAAACATTCTGATTATTGGTGACTTCAACATTCATATAAATAAGCCTTCTGATCCCCTCTGCAAATCATTTATGGAAATTGTTGATGCATTGGGATTTCAGCAATGCATTCAGGACTTGACGCACATTAGTGGAAGTACCCTGGATTTGGTTCTCACACGTGGTATTGCTGTTACGAATATTGACATCATGCCTCTTGCTTTGGTGATCTCTGATTACTCACTTATTAGGTTTACAGTTTCACTGCTGTGTTTACTGGAACAATAACCTTATCACTGCGGCGACGCATCAACTCCTCAACTATGAACTCAAACCTAGACTGCCTGTTAGCTTCACATTTGGAAAATGCTCAGTCAGTAGACAGTCTTATTGATAGTTTAAACTCGGCGCTCAAAACTACACGCCCCACCCCCACCAAAACACAGTCACCTTAGTTCAGTGATTACTTGCGTGACCTCAAGCATGAGCTGAAGGTCTAGAACAGAAATGCGTAGTTCAAAATTAGAAGTATTTCACCTTGCGTGGTGTGATGCGATCTCAGACTATAAACATGCACTACTGACTACAGAGCGGGCCTGTTACTCTGATTTGGTCAACAAAAACAAGCATAACTCAAAGTTCTTGTTCAACACGGTGGCAACACTTACTCATGGACAACCACCTGTAAGTCACTCTCCTTTTACAGCACAAGATTTCCTAGATTGCTTTGAGAAGAAAATAGACGACATTAGGTTAAACATATCCCAACATGCCTTAAACCAGCCAGTACACCCTGCTGTTGAGGTGGGTGCCATTACTGAGGTATTACCTAGATTTACAGAATTTGATAGTATCTCATTAGGCTTGCTGAAGAAACTCGTAATGTCTACAAAGCACAACCTGCTTATTAGATCCTATACCAACAAAACTGTTTAAGGACCTGTGACCCACTTTTGGGCCAACTGTGCTGGAAATGATTAATCTCTCATTACCTTCTGGGTCTGTTCCTAAATGTTTCAAATATGCAGTGATTAAACCATTAATTAAGAAATCTAATCTTGACCCTAGTGTATTGAAAAACTATAGGCTAATATCAGATCTATCATTTTGCCCTAAAATTCTGGAAAAAGTGGTTTCACAGCAGCTTGTGGACCACATTACTGAGAATAATCGTTATGAGCCACTGCAGTCTGCTTTTACAAAATATCATTCACAGAGACAGCTCTCACTAAAGTGGTGAATGATCTTCTGCTTGCAATGGATTCAGACACCACTACGGTTCCGCTGCTGTTCGATCTCAGTGCTGCGTTTGATACCCTGGATCATCATGTTCTACTCGATAGGCTGGAGAATCATTTTGGGAATACTGGGAGTGCCCTTGCATGGTTGACGCCATACCTGACCAATCGTTCTCACTACGTTTAGTACAGTAACACTACCTCTAACCTTAGTGACATGAAATTTGGGGTTCCACAGGGGTCCGTCTTAGGCCCTCTGCTTTTCTCTCTTTATATAGCATCCCTTGGGTACATATTGTGACATTTTGGGATTACCTTTTACTGCTTTGCTGATGATACTCAGTTATACATGCCAATAAATGCTGGTAATCTCATCCACATAAAATCCTTGGGAGATTGCCTTGCATCAGTGAGAAGCTGGATGTCTGGCAACTTCCTACTTTTAAACTCTGATAAGACTGAAATGATGTTTCTTGGTCCAGTGAGACATCTGCATCAATTTGAGCAGCTAACGCTTAGCCTAGGCTCGTGTGTCATACATCACAATGACAAAGCGAGGAACCTTTTGGATAATTTTTGAGCCAACGTTGTCCTTTGACCTCTACATTAGAAATGTTACGAGGACTGCTTTCTTCCACCTGCGAAATATAGCGAAGATTCGTTCCATCCTGTCTGTGGCTGATGCTGAGACCCTGATTCATGCGTTTGTCTCTTCTAGATTGGGCTACTGCAGTGTTCTATTTTCTGGTTTACCGCAGTCCAGCATTAGGGCATGGGTTAAAGTTCTCCGTCACCACGACGAATTTCCGTCATTTGGAAAATTTAACCACACATACGTGTTCGCATGTGGTGTCATGCGTGTTTTGGGGCCGAAATATGATACTCTCACTGTCAGAGCAACATCCCATTCTGCGCTAATCAAAGCAGCAGCAATGTCACTGTGGATGGCGCCGCACTGTGGAGGAAGGGACTGTGTAAATTTTCCTTCCTCTCCACTCTGTTTACTGCTTGCCATGAGCCATGGTCCTTCTCCTCCCTGTCTTCATGAGAACATTGGCAGACCTTCCCCAAGCTGTGCTTCGAACCAATGAAGCAATGATCTGACTCACTGCTTTGATGGTTTGTTGTATTATTTCGCTTTATCTTAATTTTCCCTGCTAAAACCCTAAAGAGCATATGTCTGTGAGTAATTAGCTTTTTTATATTAAACCGACCTGTTATGGTCTTCTAAAACAATTGATAGATGTATTTTATAACTTAAAAACGGGACCAATGCTAATGCGTTAGCATCTCTACGGTGTTTTCAGTGTTAAAGTTAGCATTAAGCTGTTCGCATCTCAACACAGTTTGTGTGCATTTGTTTTCTGTATAATAAATAATTAATGGCTTAGCATTTGTTGTCATAAGAGTCAAATGTATTACGAATTGTAATTTTTTTATTTATTTTTATTTAGATATTATTAATAATAATAGCAACAACAACAAAAGGCTCACAATACGCTAAACTGTTATGAAAGTGTAACACAAAGGTCAATTTTTCAAGTTGCATGTTTTTATTGCAAACTAGTTTGAAATTGTAGTACGCATATATTTCTTTCAGAAACCACAAAGCTCAAGATAACTCATTAACTATTAACTTTAAAAATGTCACTTTTCCATTATGGAAAAGGAAAATTAATAAGAGTATGGACCCTTGCGGATGTTATTTTTGACGGACAATTCTCAGGTTGTTTTCAACTTGTTATAATTTCTTAATACGCATATCTTTTATACAAATTGACGATGTATATCGGAGAATACATATTTCAAAGTAGAATGCCCATCTAAGTGTAAATGTTAGCTATAGTTTATGCGACTTTTAACCATCTATATCTCGCACTTGGTTTTGACATATGACGTAACAGCCGCAAGGGTCATTTTTAATTTAATTTTTTGGTACTTAAATTTGACTCAAGGGCCTTTTATTTACTTTTAATTTTTCATTTCATGGATTTTCTATTGACCAACGCACAATGCAATTGCCTTGAGGTTGGTTTGAAAAAATATGACCTGGTTGAAAAAGTGAGGTCCAATCGTGTTATATATGTGTGTATATATGTATCATATATGTGATGAAAAAAATTGGATTTTCCAAACTTCTTTTCAATTTTTCTTTATTTTATGAGCAAGGAAATACACTCAAATTATGCATACTATATATACATTAGTTACATTAGTGTTAACAATAACAAACATTTCTATTCAACAATCCATATTTAATAAACACATTCATGAAGTACCTCAGGTGTAATATAACGGTTTAGCATATTATGAGCCAAAAGTAATAATAACTGATATTGCTACAATACGATTTTAGAGAAACAAACAAAAAGAACCTGATAAAACAAAACACAACAGAAAAGATCAAACAAACTAACAGTGAACACAAATGAATAAATATAGAAATAAATAACTGTTTCCTGTGAACACCTAGTGACTCCACTTCATCCCTGTTTTATTTAAGTTTAATGACAATTTGTTTTGGTCAAACCACATCTAAGCTATGTTTTTACACAAGAAAAAAATAAAATGCAGTAAACTGCACATTTGTGTCCTTTTTTTATGAAAATAAGTTAAAATATTACACTTTAGTCAAGCCTTTAAAATACTTTTGTGGACTCTTGCTGTAATATGTTGTCAGTGGTTGACATAGTTGCTGTAGGCATCTAAAAATGCTCATAATCGTATGAAACCTGATGGAAATCTCTCTGTGGCGTGTCGGTGATGTATGAATGTGCAAAATAAAACAAAACGCTACTCCAGGTATGTTTTTGACGAGAATATAACATCATAACTTTATTACAAGCTCAAATGTTGATGTTGCGTGACAAAGGCCTTTTAATATTATTTCACTTCAAGAAATAATTGCAAAACTCACATGTAAGTAAAAAAAAAAAACAAACAACAAAAAAAGTGATTAATCGATTACTAAAATAATCGTTGCTTGCAGACCAAGTTTGTTTTATGAGTGAGAGCATTTTACCTATTAAATGTGAATACGCCAGTTTTGAGTTTCTCAGTGCGCATGCATTTTCAAAACTGGTGACAGCAGAACAACGCTGACAGTTGCTTTAAGCCCTAATTTTGTATTTTGTTGACTGTACAGCCAGTGACACAGCACCCATTTGGTGCATTCACCGGATTAGAACAAATCAAAATACTACAGAAGACAAAGAATTTTTACTTGACAGTTTGAAGTGCGTTTTCTTTGTTTCAGAGGACTTCATACCCATTAAAATTCACCAGAATATACTAAATTTGACTTGCTCTTTTAAAAAATTTCTGTGGGAGATCCCCCAGACCCCCATAGTTTGAAGTGACTTTTGTTTGTTTCAGAGGGCTTCATACCCATTAAAATTCACCAGAATATACAAAATTTAACTTGCTCTTTTAAAAAATTTCTGGGGGAGACCCCCAGAATCAATACTGTGTTTTTACTTCACAGATTGAATTGAGTTTTATTTGTTTCAGAGGGCTTCATATCTGTTAAAATTCACCAGAATACACAAAATTTGACTTGCTCTTTAAAAAATGTTCTGGGGGAGCACCCCCAAACCCCCCAGAATCAAGACTACACCCTGCTCCCCCCACCACCCTTTTATGTACCTTTATGTTCAAGTTTTGCATTATTTTTATGCTTTGTCTGTGTCTCCTTAGAGGCTATTTAGAATAGATTTGTATGCTGTATAATGTGTTTATTGTATTTATTGAGGAAAAAAGAGTGCGTGCCTCCAGTACACCAAATTTTAGGGAATTGCTGGCATTGATTTTTGCCAAGAAAAAATTTCAGTCAGATGAAAATTTATTGCTTTAACCCATGACAGAGGGAGGAGTTATAGAGTCTAATGCCTAATTTTGAGGCTATAACCCCAGTTCTAATGAAGTTGGGATGTTGTGTAAAATGAAAATAGAAGTAGAATACAGTGATTTGTAGGTCCTCTTCAACCTATATTCAGTTGAATCCACCACAAAGACAAGGCATTTAATGTTTAGACTGATAGACTTTTTTGTTTTTGTTTTGTGCAAATATTTGCTCATTTTGAAATGCTGAAACCGAATTCTTCTGAAACTTCTGTTCTCTCACGACATTCTGGATCAATAGAGCCTGAAATGTGGAAGTTTTCAGCTTGAAACAGGCTGACGACGGCGCCTGAGAGCGCTGCGCGACGTCCCGCACAGTGGGAAGTCCTTAAAGCGACAGTATCACCTCAAAATCTCTCATCAGCCGTTAAAATTTTCACCGAAAACCAGCTTAATTTTTCGAACCGTGTCCACTTCGATGTGTCTCACAGGTTTAGAAAAAAATTTTAATCAAACAAAGCGCCAGTCTCTCAGCAACTTCTCAGACAAAGGAATTCCGACAAGGGGCTGGACGACTCCTCCCACAAGGAGTGCTCACAGGCGAATGACGTGACCGACAGGCGTGGAAAAACTCACGCATGTACACGAGGGTTCAAGCATGTCTGACGTAAAAACATATGAATGAAATCCATATAGTTTTTGAAAAAAATAAAAAGAACCTATACTTTGACAGACCTCGTACTTCAACAACATTCAGAAATGGGGGAGGTGATGGTCTAGTGGTTAAGGTGTTGGGCTTGAGACCAGAAGATCATGGGTTCAAATCCCTGCCTGACTGGAAAATCACTAAGGGCCCTTGGGCAAGGCCTTTAATCCCCTATTGCTCCCGGTGTGTAGTGAGCGCCTTGTATGGCAGCACCCTGACATCTGGGTGAATGTGAGGCATAATTGTAAAGCGCTTTGAGCGTCTGATGCAGATGGAAAAGCGCTATATAAATGCAGTCCATTTACCATTTATTCAGTTGAATATAGGTTGAAGAGGATTTGCAAATCATTGTCTTCTGTTCTTATTTACATTTTACACAACTTCCCAACTTCACTGGAACTGGGGTTGTACATCACCCACCGCTAGGCGACATGACATCAGTTGTCTTTGTTGTTGCTCGGTGTGAGCAGTAGATGTGATTGGCTGCTGCATTTTAATGCTATAGGATTTTTCTGTGCGCTTTGGCTGTTTTTCTGCTCCTGAATGTTACGGTGCTGTTCAATGTACTGTAGTGTATGTACATCTATCTGTATATCAGGGGGAGTCCCCCTGATGTTTTTCAGCTAACCAGGCAAATTAAGTTTCCTCAACAAGGCTGCAAGTTTGACTATTGAGGCAGCTAAACATATAAAATATATCTAAATGAAAATTAATCACAAGGTTTTGCTTAAAAATTGTTAGAAATTTGTTCCCACAATTTCTGGCAAATGTCTTATTGTAAATTAAATTATTCCATTACTTTGCCACAAAAGTAAAGTGTAACGATGCGCTCAGATTTGATTTATTATACTCAAAATACACCAAATCTGGTATATAGATCACCAAGCTCTAATACTTACACTGTATATTTAGGAACTGGGTTGAAGAAAGGTCATCAAAAAGTTATTTTTATCTGTGGTGATTATAATGTTGATCTGCTAAATCCAAACAAGCACAAAATGACTGACAAGTTTATTAACACAATGTATAGTATGAGCTTATATCCAAAAATCACTAGAAACCTTAATCGATAACCTATTCATCAATGACATTGAGAACAATACAGTGAGTGGGTTATTAATCAACGACATCACTGATCACCTACCAGTGTTTACAGTCTGTGACACAAACTACAAGAGGAAACAACCAAATCATAAACTTAAATACCATCGAGAGAGGACACAAGAAACAATGAGTGCACTGAGGAATGACTTGCTAGTACAAAACTGGGTTATTGTATACAAAGACATTAATGTTGATTGTGCATGTGAGTTGTTTTTAAGAGTTTTCATGTCATTGTATTATAAACACAATACTGTAAAAAGCAAAAATACACTGATCAACCGTGAATAACAACGGGGCTGCAAAATGTCTGTAAAAAGAAAAACACACTAGCTATAGAGAAATCATAAAACAAAGCACTGAAGAGGCTGAACACACACACACACACACACACACATATATATATATATATATATATATATATATATATATATATATATATCTATCTCAGAATACTACAGTAGAATTGTAAATAACGAAAATAATAATATTAAAGGAATATGTGACATACTCAATAGTGTTATTAAAAGTGGGTGAATATTTTATTGATAATAACATTTAAAAGATCAATATAGATGATGTAGTCAATAGCTTTGATGAATTCTTTGTGAATGTCTGATCAAACCTGGTTAAAAAAAATCCCTGATCCATTGTCATCCAAGGATTGGAATGACAACATTATTGACAGGAATCCTAGCTCAATGTTCCATACAGCACTGGAAGAAGAAGAAATAACAGATATTGCAATCTCCAATAAAAGGTATCAGAGCCCTCCCCAGCGTGTGGTTTGGAATGCAATCTTGGTAAGTGAGCAATAACTCAGAGAGGAGATATCTTGTTGCTAACTCATAAACTAATTTTATTCAATTTCATCAACACAAAATAATCACATTTCCCCAAATCACAAAAATAATCCCTCCATAAAAACAAATCACAATAATAAAATCAACATCTTTTTTTCTTACATTCAGTTATTTCTTCCCAAACGCTTAAGACTCGGTGCACCTTCAAACCCGCAAACGACTCCAATTCCCTTAAACACAAAGCATACGGGCCCACACGCACACACACACACACTTTTACCCAGTCTGACACAGTACTTACGCTCTCCAGGTGCGAGAAAAGGACAAAAGAAAGAAAAAAAAAAAATAAGGCACAGACCAGTCACTGGCCTGCCAAGCTGAGACCACAGATTGTCCACTTTGAGTGCATTGAAATTCATCGGGAGAGCGTGGGATATGAGTACACATCACAGGAAGCCAAAGCACTGCAGGAAACCTCAGCAAAAAACACACAATCACTGTGCAGAACGTTGAACAAAAGCCATGCCCAGCGCTTGGAAACAGGCTGCCCGGTTGACACATTACTATCAGCCACGTCTCTCCAGCTTCAGGTAGACCTGTGCCTCCAGCCCCTCCGGATGCGTCCTCCTCCCCGAATGGAATCGTCAACCTCTCGCGTCTCACCCTCCATCCTTCATACTGCTGTCAGATGTGGTACCTCAGCATCTCATGCGTCTACGACATGCGTTCAATTTATTTCATTTATAGCATGCCAAAGCACAACAAAGTTGCCTCAAGGCGCTTCACACAAGTAAGGTCTAACCTTACCAACCCCTAGAACAAGCACACGGGCGACAGTGGTAAGGAAAAACTCCCTCTGATGATTTGAGGAAGAAACCTCAAGCAGACCGGACTCAAAGGGTGGCCCTCTGCTTGGGCGATGCTGCCGACACACTTCACAAAATGGTATACAGGAAATATTAGGAGTCCATGCCAGCATCCACAATGGAAGGCCTTGCAGAAGAAGACACCCGCTCCAACTTCTGGATGGAGCTGCACCTCAAACAGAGAGAGGAAAAAAAACAGAATCAGGCAGCAGAAAAACTACAAATAAGGTATAATTAGTCTGTGTTAAGCAACAAGAAAAACAGAAGAAATACTAAGGTGATCCCTGGCAACTAGCCCTAAGCTTCACTGAAAGGCCCAGACTTTAGATAAAGTTGAGGCCGCGACCCCCTCTGTTTACTAATAAAATTAATTTAAAAAGGTAGGAAGCATAGTAACATACTTTGCCAGTATGCTAGCCAAACAAAAGGGAAAATAAGTGCATCTTAAGTCTGGACTTGAAAGTTTCTACAGAATCTGACTCTTTTATTGGCGCAGGGAGCTCATTCCACAAAGCAAGTGCACGATAACAGAAAGCTTTGTGACCCACAGGCTTTTTATTCACCCCAGGGACACAAAGTAGTCCTGTGCTCCAAGAACTCAGAGCCCTGGACGGTACTTAGGGTTTAAGAGTCAATATATTTAAAGTTCAGGCAGTTTTACAGGCCTACTTGGATTTCAACGAAACGTGGCTCAGAGATGGAACCTACCAAGAAACGAACTTTCCCAAAAATTTCTCGACCGAAAACCAAACGGTGACCTTGCCAGGGGTCATCAAAGTTCAAGGCAAAAATACACAAAAACTGATATTTCATTAAATTACTGTCTTTCAAGTGGTGTAACATTCAACGCCATCAAATCCCCAAGCTAGTGTAACTGTTAACTGACATAGTGAGGCAAACTCTTTCATCTTATATACATATTTGGTTTGGGGAATTAATGGCGCTGAATACATAGGGGGTGCTCAAAGACTGGTCATTTTGAGAAATTGGCTGTCTGTAAAGACCCATAACCCTCTGCGCCATCAAGACCCCAACCAGATTTCAATGTTATCAACAAATATAGGCCCTACTCTATCAAAAACATTGGGGTCTTGATGGCGCTGGCCACAATGGGGTGCCAAAGCACTCGACTTGCCCAATTTTGAGTAAGTTTGGCGCCACCTGTAGGCTCACACCATCAACCTTTTTTAACAAAATTTGCAGGAGTGGATAAACTAACATGCCTACTTTATATAACAGTTAGCAGAATTTTGGGGACTCCTCTTATATTGATTTTATACCCCTTTAAATCGGGTCAATGGTCAGACATTTGTCTCTCGATCTGCATTGTCTGCAGTACAAGAGATGACTTGGATATGCCTCAGATTGCCTTTTCCCTTGGTATACTTGAGGATTTAGGTATGGCAAAGTAACTTCAGGAATATTCTTTTGTTCTGTTGAACAGAACATGTTCACAAGCTTGTTGCCATAGCAGCTGATACCAGTACACATGTATTGGATTGACTGTACATAAGGAGAATCAAAAGAAAATATCAGAACATATCTGCATTCATGTGGTAATTCATGCAATTGGGTTTGTGAGCATGTGTTCAATGGAGTTGTCATTGTTGCACCAATGACACCAGATCAGATTCCTTGTATGTGAGAACTTACTTGGGAATAAATTCACTTCTGATTCTGATTTATTTTCTGTGTTGTTCTAACATTTATTGTTAATTTGTTTCTTTGCAGACATGCAGCCGTTGTTGGTAATTAAAGAAGAAACTCTCCTTGAAAACCAGGAATGGAATCTGAGTGTTGACCAGGAGGACATTAAAGAAGAAGAGAAGCTGTGGATAAGTCAGCAGGGAGAACAGCTTCAGCAGCTGGAGGAGGCAGATCTCACCAAGTTTGGTTTCACTGCTGTCCCTGTGAAGAGTGAAAATGAAGATGAAAAACCAGAGTCATCACAGCTTCATCAAAGCCGAAGTGATGAGAGCACAGAGGCTGAGCCTGTAGCCAGCAGCTCATCTGTGCACAGAACACTGACAGCAGAAGCTGATGGAGAGGAAGATGGAGGACCACAACCAGCCAGCAGCTCATGTCCAAACAGTCAATTACAACCAGATACTAGTGGCAGGAGTTCAGACAGTTCTGGAACTGAGACTGATGACAGTGATGACTGGAAACAGACGAGAGAATTTGAGCCAAGTTTTAACTGTCGAAAAAATACCAATATTGTTAGTTCAAGAAACTGTAACATCACTGAGAAACAGTTTAAAGACTCCAAATATGTAAAAGCCAGTGGCAGGAGTTCAGACCGTTCTGGAAGTGAGACTGATGACAGTGATGACTGGAAACAGTGCAGAGAACATCAGTCCAGTTTTAACTATCAAAAAAATACTAATATTGTTCGTTCAGGCAACACTGATGAGAAACAATTTAAAGGCTCTAAATATGAAAAAGCATCTGGTTACAAGAACAACTCAGAGCAACAAAAGGAGAGGCAAGAAAGAAGAAAACCTTTTAGTTGTTCTGATCAGAGTAAAAAACAGAAACAGAAGAGCACTATGAACAAACACATTAGAATTCAGGCAGGACACAAACCATTTAGTTGTTCTGAGTGTGGTCAAAGATTTGGACACAAGAGCAACCTGAACAAACACATGATAATTCATACAGGGCAAAAAGCATTTGTCTGTTCTGAATGTGGTCAAAGATTTGGACTAAAGGGCAACCTGAATGCACACATGATAATACATACAGGACAAAAACCATTTGTCTGTTCTGAGTGTGGCCAAAGATTTGGACACAAGAGCAACCTTAACAGACACATGAGAATTCATACAGGACAAAAAGCATTTGCCTGTTCTGAGTGTGGTCAAAGATTTGGGCGAAAGAGCAGTCTGAGCAGACACATGATAATTCATACAGAGCAAAAAGCATTTGTCTGTTCAGAGTGTGGTCAAAGATTTGGACTAAAGGTCAACCTGAATGCACACATGATAATTCATACAGGACAAAAACCATTTGTCTGTTCTGAGTGTGGTCAAAGATTTAGACGCAAGAACAACCTGAACTCACACATGAGAATTCATAGAGGGGAAAAATGTAGGATGTAGAGAATGGCAGAGGATATTCCACCACCGCTCCCCAATGTAGGATGTAGAGAATGGCAGAGGATATTCCACCACCCCTCCCCAAGTAAAAAAAAGACATACGAAGAGGGCGACTCACCACCCAAAGGCACAACTTTCACACAAAAACACTTTTAGGATGTGGAAATACAAGTGATGCAACACGAGGTTGGCCAAATGGACAAGGATGGCATCTGCCCTCTGGTGCAACCAGTGATATGCGGTAAGGGGGAGGCAGGTGAGGCTGTGCCTGCTGCAGTGAGACTGTCTCACTGTCTCTCTGTATGTCGCTATTAAAGTCAAACACTTTGGCTGTATGAACTTAAATTCCATAGTTTAGCTAATGTACATCATGTCCAGTGTTTTTATCAACAATTTCGCGCGCGCGTGTGTGTGTGTGTGTGTGTGTGTAAAAAACATGTTTTGTATGCTGAGTGATCATAAAACTGCTGCAAAAAGGCACAAGGTGAGGCACGCAGTTCTCCTGCCTTATGTTGGGGGCTCTAGTGATCCCAGGGATTCTTCTTGTAGCAACTCAACTGCAGAATTAAGTGACAGCAAGCTGTAATTTACAGTTAGCAAGTTAAGAGCCGCAGTCCATATATTTTACTTTCAGAATGGAGGATTACATATCCAAACTGAACCAATGTTCTAAAATGGACTTTCAATCGAAGCAGGAGCTAAAAGGTTTGTTTCAGACTGCAGGACAAAAGATCTGGGGCCTCATGTACAAAAACTTGCGTGGACTTTCTACTAAAAGTTGGCGTATGCCAAAACCCTGAATCTGGCATTAGCACAAATACGAGGGCTGTCAGTAAAGTATAGGTCCTTTTTATTTTTTCAAAAACTATATGGATTTCATTCATATGTTTTTACGTCAGACATGCTTGAACCCTCGTGCACATGCGTGAGTTTTTCCACGCCTGTCGGTGACGTCATTCCCCTGTGAGCACTCCTTGTGGGAGGAGTCGTCCCTCTCGTCGGAATTCCTTTGTCTGAGAAGTTGCTGAGAGACTGACGCTTTGTTTGATCAAAATTTTTTCTAAACCTGTGAGACACATCGAAGTGGACACAGTTTGAAAAATTAAGCTGGTTTTCGGTGAAAATTTTAACGGCTGATGAAAGATTTTGAGGTGATACTGTCGCTTTAAGGACTTCCCACGGAGCGAGACGTCGTGCAGCACTCCCAGGCGCCGTCGTCAGCCTGTTTCAAGCAGAAAACCTCCACATTTCAGGCTCTATTGATCCAGGACATCGTGAGAGAACAGAGAAGTTTCAGAAGAAGTCGGTTTCAGCATTTTATCCGGATATTCCACTGTTAAAGGAGATTTTTTTAATGAAAGACGTGTGGGCGGATTGCACGAAGTCAGAAAGAGTGATAGAAGTCAGTCTCCAAACACAAACAGCTACAAAAAAACACCAGAAATAGAAGCTCGATTTGTCGCTAGTCGTTTTTAACAAAGAAAATGCCGCTAAGAGGATTAGGAAAGTCTCCGGCTCAACTCAGAACAGAATGAAAATTAAAAAATGCTCCCACGGATGTTTACACCAAAAGATCGCTGATTCGCTCATTTCGCTGTCAATCAAAAAGGGATTTAGCCTCAGACAGATCATCCAATCATCATGCAGAAGCTGAGCATCAGGGCCAGCCCACTGCCCCATAGACCCCCAGAGACGCTGAGCATCCAATGGGCGGGACAAAGCCCAGCATTTATCCAATGACTCGTCTCGTTTCGCTGCACTCTTTGCTTCGCTATTGAACTCTGTGGACCACACTGTTTAAAGCACTGTGAAGCTGCGGGAATACGTAAATCAATACATACCTTTTTCCTTTGTTCGTTTCTCCTTCTTTCTTTTTCTTTCGAAATTGGGCACCTGATGGCTTTGATCGTTTCCTAGCCATGATTGTCTTATTCTGTTTCGACCACCTCCTCGTCCAAACATTGAATGATTCACCCCTCCCCCTGCACAAACTCTGCACTGTGCAGCATTGCTCACCTAACGCGAGAGGTGAGACTGTCACTGAACCATTTCAACTTGACCAATTGACCACCACGACCACTATAATCTTGGGAATTCCTTTGGTTCATCGTAGACAACACAGAATCAAACCTAATGGGAATGTAGAGAATTTCGAAACCTTTATTTGAAATATTATACAATAATAAAGCAGAGCGTGATGACAGATTATGATGTGATCTGAGGACAGTGGATTGTACAGGCGCCAGATGCGCGCCTCCCACCATGGGAAGGGGTGGGGGGGGGACATGGGGGTGCCGCTCTGCTGTAACGTAACCACGAACTCCCCCTGTTAGGACACCCGCCCCGCCACCCCCATTTTTTTTTTTTTTCGCACAGTCGTGCCGCCCCAGGCGGCTGCCCGGTCGGCCCACCTCCAGGACCGTCCCTGCATAAAAGGTTCATTCAGTAGTTCAGCGGAGTTGGAACCAAAATGGCGCCATGTTCTGAGTTGACGCCACTCTCTCAATTAAGGCACACTAGTTCAAGTTACTGCTGGATTCTCTGATCTAATAAACTCACCAAAACAACTGAGCTGTTGGGAGTGAGGTTTACTAACTACATCTGCACAGCGACACCTGCTGGCCTCTGTTACACTCACCCCCCTAAACTCACTCCCATCCAGGTCACGGCACCATTGTAGCGGCTGCACTCTGCATTGTGTTGTTATGACTGTGCCCATTCACTCCCCTCAGGACGCGAACTCATGATCTCCGACATGGGAGTCGGACTCTCTAACCAGAAGGCTAAAACCCAGGGCTCTGGCCTTGTGACCAGAGAATCCTTTTTGAGCTGTTAGGAATGAGGTTTACTAACTACATCTGCACAGTGACATCTGCTGGCCTCCGTTACACAAGGAGAAGGAGGAATAAAGACAATTTCTCTTTACACAATACAGGTGTATTGGGGAGGTGATGGTCTAGTGGTTATGGTGTTGGGCTTGACACCAAAAGATCCTCGTTCAAATCCCAGCCTGACTGGAAAATCACTAAGGGCCCTTGGGCAAGGTCTCTAATCCCCTATTGCTCCTGGTGTGTAGTGAGCGCCTTGTATGGCAACATCCTCACATCTGGGTAAATATGAGGCATTATTTGTAAATGGAAAAGCGCTATATAAATGCCGTCCATTTACAATACAGAATATCATGCAAGTCATCAACAGGCATACAGTTTTAACTTATGGTTAAAATTTTAACATCACTAATTCCAGACGAGTTATTTAAATTAACGTTACAACTGGTGTTTTATAAAGTGAAAATACAAGCTATATGTTTTGGTTTTAAACTAATGCATGAGTTTTGAAGGTTTTAATGTTTGGGACACATGCTGCAGTGCATTATAGATGAGGGAGGACGCAGGGGTGAGATACAGAGGATGTAATAATTCAACACACAAAATGACAACAACAGGCAGCGAAGCGCACACACAATTACAACTCATTGAAAAATATATAAGACAACTACTTTAAGAATTTCCCATGTTGCTGATCTCAAACACAATGTTAATGTAGGGCTGCAGCTACTGCTTGTTGTAGTAAGTGACTATTCTATCGATTATTCTGGCGATTAATTGACTAATCGGATAAAAAGTACTTTAGCATTTTTAAACAACATCAATAGTCCAGGGCTCTCCCTAAGCAATGGTACAATGTCATTGCACCAGTTTCTTCTTTAATCACCAACAACGGCTGCATGTCTGTAAAGAAACAAATTCAAAATAAATGTTGGAACAACACTCTTAAAATAAAGTAGCAGAGTGGTGAGTTTGACCTGACGACAGTAAGTTATAGCACTGATTAAATGATAAAGTGGAAACGTACATCAGGATTTGTTTTACATTTCACAAATTTTAATTCATGTCTTTGTCTTCTACAATTGAGTGTCATGTTTTATTTTCTGGATTGCCACAAAATAGTATTGGATGTCTACACATGGTACAGAATACTGTTGCTTAAGTTTTGATGAAAACCAGGTTTGTTCACAGCCATTCTGGCTTTCCTTCACTGGCTCCATGTGACTCAGAGAGCAGTTTTCAAGGTTTTGTTGCTGACATATAAGGCTCTAAACAATCATGAACTCAACTATTTTTTTTTTTTTTTTTTGCCATGCTTGTATCTTGTGGAACAGGTTGCCTGTTGGCATTTGAAATGTGACATTAAGGCTATTTTTAAAACATATTTATTTTCTGCTGCCTGAAATTAGTTTTGTGTTTTTGAATATTCTTTTCAATTATTTCAGTATTTTTACCATAACCATTTATCAACATTCAATGTTAAATTAAAATAAAATTTTTAAAAGTCTAAATTAATGACCATAATATTTTTATTTTTAAACTAGCAACACAAACTAGTCTTGCAAGTTATGGTCAAAAATTATGATTTGTTATAGTTTACTCATTGTACAGGTCCATAATAACCCAAATGTTTACTCAACATGTACAAATAGATTAGGGAAAAAAATCATTCACTTTTGATTGTCTTTTCAATTTTGAGCCTTTTTTTTTTTTATTTTTAATTTGCAGCGTAAAAATGCTAACTGGGAACTCACTAAGTCAACCAAAGCCGACTGATCTAAAAACACATCATGCTGGTTGTTACTCTCATCATTGTAAGATAGAAATGTACTTCCAAACAATTGTAATATAAAATTTTTATGACGTTACTACAATATAATGTAAATAAAGTAATGTTACCGCATTTTGTTCTGTGTCTGATTGATTTTACTTTGGCAATAAAAGTTTATGTACATAAAATACATACAACATACACTGCTGATATCCACATTCCATTGTGGTCCTCAGGATAAAGAAAGCGCGCGAGAGAGAGACACCGGTGGTGTTTCTTTCAGGCATCCTGCCACCACAAAGTTGCATTGTTGCACATGAACGCACGGGCAATATGTGGAATCAGTGTATCTTCTGCTCCATACATAATACCTGTGACCCCATGACGCATTATTGGCAGTCACAGACTTTGATTTGAATTTATAATAAACCACAACTGAAAAAGTGCACTTCGTATTTGTTAAAAGGTGCAAGTTTCGTAGTCAAATTCTCACAGGCACAATACACGCTACATATCTTTGTATGAATTAACATCTACAAGAAATTACAAAATTTTCATTCATGCAGAACTAATTACGAACATGCACGTATAGTTACTTTTATGCACGTCTTTTCTGACAGTGTCCTTACTCCATATTCACAGTTACACGTTATTTAGAACATACTGCAGGAATGACTCAAGACCATTTTAAGACCTATAGGTGAAAGAAGTGTTTTTGTTCCTACCGCTGAATGTAAGACAGACTGCAAACTTTTAAAGAGCATGTGGGACTTAAATTTAAGATCAACATCATAGTAAAGCACCATCCCAGCAATAAACCAACGAGATTTGTTGGATCCACTGTCTTGATTTTCCTCAAACTCAGTGATTATAAAAGCAAAAAGTGAGTGGGTGTGGGAGGAAACAGAGCCCACAGAGAATGACTATTAGTCGGCCTCAAAGCGGTTTTGCCAAAACAGTCAGACGAGTCAGAAAATGGAGGCAGTTCTTAGATCAGACTTTTCAGTGAGGGTGCAGAGCCGCTTACCTCGAGTGTACATATCATCAAAACATCACCAAATCAGGAAGTGGCCAAGTTCATCACTAAACATGACAAACCTTTGAGAGAGGCGGAGTTTAACAAAAACTGTCACGCCATTGGTGGAGAATATTTGCCTTGAGAAGAAGCAACAAATTGCTGTTTGTTTGGCTCCTAACTAGGGATGGGTAGCTATTGATAATATTTTATTGATATCGATGTCATTATCAATTCCGCTTATCGATCTGATCCCTTATCGATACCTCTTGTGAATTTTCTGTGTACTAAAAGTAGGCTTTACAGGTTTTCTATGTCAACAACATTTTATTGAGTCTTAAACTAAATAAATATTAAATTGGTCACTGGATCCTTGATCTCTGAACATAAATACAAATAAAATCTGTAGTTTTTGCCAAAAGTATTTCCTTTCAGATATTAATGACAAAAATGTAACTCCATACAGAGACTCTGAGTTGAGCTCAGCCGGCTGCATGTCAGCATCAGTGTAATTCATAAAGAACACAGGTTGTCTCATTTTGGGAGGAAAAAATGTTTTGGTTGATTGTAGTTTGCTCTTGCTTGCCTCTACTGGTGGTTGGCTCTCACTGCGGTATTGTATCACTTCCTGTTCCGGAGCACAGCGGTGTTTTTCTGTATCTGTTAGCTGTTTAATCTGCGCAGTTAGATTGATCTAGTTATCTAGATTACGATTTGTTTCCCAGTGTAATCTTTACATGCCTTAACTAAAGCACTCCTTCTGCTGAATCACCTCTAAATTATTTACACATTATTCACTTTGCGTGTTTTTAGGAATCCGCTAGCTTAGCGTAGCTACTAGCTCTTAGCCGATTTAGCATGGCGGCTTCTCCTGTCTCTCCTGCACTTTTCTGCTCTGCGTGTGAAATGTTTAGTTATTCCTCGGCCTCCTTTAGCAGTAACGGTACTTGTAATAAGTGTAGCTTATTCGTAGCTTTGGAGGCCAGGCTGGGCGAATTGGAGACTCGGCTCCGCACCGTGGAAAATTCTACAGCTAGCCAGGCCCCTGTAGTCGGTGCGGACCAAGGTAGCTTAGCCGCCGTTAGTTTCCCCCTGGCAGATCCCGAGCAGCCGGGAAAGCAGGCCGACTGGGTGACTGTGAGGAGGAAGCGTAGCCCTAAACAAAAGCCCCGTGTACACCGCCAACCCGTTCACATTTCTAACCGTTTTTCCCCACTCGACGACACACCCGCCGAGGATCAAACTCTGGTTATTGGCGACTCTGTTTTGCGAAATGTGAAGTTAGCGACACCAGCAACCATAGTCAATTGTCTTCCGGGGGCCAGAGCAGGTGACATTGAAGGAAATTTGAAACTGCTGGCTAAGGCTAAGCGTAAATTTGGTAAGATTGTAATTCACGTCGGCAGTAATGACACCCGGTTACGCCAATCGGAGGTCACTAAAATTAACATTAAATCGGTGTGTAACTTTGCAAAAACAATGTCGGACTCTGTAGTTTTCTCTGGGCCCCTCCCCAATCAGACCGGGAGTGACATGTTTAGCCGCATGTTCTCCTTGAATTGCTGGCTGTCTGAGTGGTGTCCAAAAAATGAGGTGGGCTTCATAGATAATTCACAAAGCTTCTGGGGAAAACCTGGTCTTGTTAGGAGAGACGGCATCCATCCCACTTTGGATGGAGCAGCTCTCATTTCTAGAAATCTGGCCAATTTTCTTAAATCCTCCAAACCGTGACTATCCAGGGTTGGGACCAGGAGCCAGAGCTGTGGTCTTATACACCTCTCTGCAGCTTCTCTCCCCCTGCCATCCCCTCATTACCCCATCCCCGTAGAGACGGTGCCTGCTCCCAGACTACCAATAACCAGCAAAAATCTATTTAAGCATAAAAATTCAAAAAGAAAAAATAATACAGCACCTTCAACTGCACCACAGACTAAAACAGTTAAATGTGGTCTATTAAACATTAGGTCTCTCTCTTCTAAGTCCCTGTTGGTAAATGATATAATAATTGATCAACATATTGATTTATTCTGCCTTACAGAAACCTGGTTACAGCAGGATGAATATGTTAGTTTAAATGAGTCAACACTCCCGAGTCACACTAACAGTCAGAATGCTCGTAGCACGGGCCGGGGCGGAGGATTAGCAGCAATCTTCCATTCCAGCTTATTAATTAATCAAAAACCCAGACAGAGCTTTAATTCATTTGAAAGCTTGACTCTTAGTCTTGTCCATCCAAATTGGAAGTCACAAAAACCAGTTTTATTTGTTATTATCTATCGTCCACCTGGTCGTTACTGTGAGTTTCTCTGTGAATTTTCAGACCTTTTGTCTGACTTAGTGCTTAGCTCAGATAAGATAATTATAGTGGGCGATTTTAACATCCACACAGATGCTGAGAATGACAGCCTCAACACTGCATTTAATCTATTATTAGACTCTATTGGCTTTGCTCAAAAAGTAAATGAGTCCACCCACCACTTTAATCATATCTTAGATCTTGTTCTGACTTATGGTATGGAAATAGAAGACTTAACAGTATTCCCTGAAAACTCCCTTCTGTCTGATCATTTCTTAATAACATTTACATTTACTCTGATGGACTACCCAGCAGTGGGGAATAAGTTTCATTACACTAGAAGTCTTTCAGAAAGCGCTGTAACTAGGTTTAAGGATATGATTCCTTCTTTATGTTCTCTAATGCCATATACCAACACAGTGCAGAGTAGCTACCTAAACTCTGTAAGTGAGATAGAGTATCTCGTCAATAGTTTTACATCCTCATTGAAGACAACTTTGGATGCTGTAGCTCCTCTAAAAAAGAGAGCTTTAAATCAGAAGTGCCTGACTCCGTGGTATAACTTACAAACTCGTAGCTTAAAGCAGATAACCCGTAAGTTGGAGAGGAAATGGCGTCTCACTAATTTAGAAGATCTTCACTTAGCTTGGAAAAAGAGTCTGTTGCTCTATAAAAAAGCCCTCCGTAAAGCTAGGACATCTTTCTACTCATCACTAATTGAAGAAAATAAGAACAACCCCAGGTTTCTTTTCAGCACTGTAGCCAGGCTGACAAAGAGTCAGAGCTCTATTGAGCTGAGTATTCCATTAACTTTAACTAGTAATGACTTCATGACTTTCTTTGCTAACAAAATTTTAACTATTAGAGAAAAAATTACTCATAACCATCCCAAAGACGTATCGTTATCTTTGGCTGCTTTCAGTGATGCCGGTATTTGGTTAGACTCTTTCTCTCCGATTGTTCTGTCTGAGTTATTTTCATTAGTTACTTCATCCAAACCATCAACATGTTTATTAGACCCCATTCCTACCAGGCTGCTCAAGGAAGCCCTACCATTATTTAATGCTTCGATCTTAAATATGATCAATCTATCTTTGTTAGTTGGCTATGTACCACAGGCTTTTAAGGTGGCAGTAATTAAACCATTACTTAAAAAGCCATCACTTGACCCAGCTATCTTAGCTAATTATAGGCCAATCTCCAACCTTCCTTTTCTCTCAAAAATTCTTGAAAGGGTAGTTGCAAAACAGCTAACTGATCATCTGCAGAGGAATGGTCTATTTGAAGAGTTTCAGTCAGGTTTTAGAATTCATCATAGTACAGAAACAGCATTAGTGAAGGTTACAAATGATCATCTTATGGCCTCGGACAGTGGACTCATCTCTGTGCTTGTTCTGTTAGACCTCAGTGCTGCTTTTGATACTGTTGACCATAAAATTTTATTACAGAGATTAGAGCATGCCATAGGTATTAAAGGCACTGCGCTGCGGTGGTTTGAATCATATTTGTCTAATAGATTACAATTTGTTCATGTAAATGGGGATTCTTCTTCACAGACTAAAGTTAATTATGGAGTTCCACAAGGTTCTGTGCTAGGACCAGTTTTATTCACTTTATACATGCTTCCCTTAGGCAGTATTATTAGACGGTATTGCTTAAATTTTCATTGTTACGCAGATGATACCCAGCTTTATCTATCCATGAAGCCAGAGGACACACACCAATTAGCTAAACTGCAGGATTGTCTTACAGACATAAAGACATGGATGACCTCTAATTTCCTGCTTTTAAACTCAGATAAAACTGAAGTTATTGTACTTGGCCCCACAAATCTTAGAAACATGGTGTCTAACCAGATCCTTACTCTGGATGGCATTACCCTGACCTCTAGTAATACTGTGAGAAATCTTGGAGTCATTTTTGATCAGGATATGTCATTCAAAGCGCATATTAAACAAATATGTAGGACTGCTTTTTTGTATTTACGCAATATCTCTAAAATCAGAAAGGTCTTGTCTCAGAGTGATGCTGAAAAACTAATTCATGCATTTATTTCCTCTAGGCTGGACTATTGTAATTCATTATTATCAGGTTGTCCTAAAAGTTCCCTAAAAAGCCTTCAGTTAATTCAAAATGCTGCAGCTAGAGTACTAACGGGGACTAGAAGGAGAGAGCATATCTCACCCATATTGGCCTCTCTTCATTCTCTTCAGCATTCAGGCTCCTCTCCTGTGGAACCAGCTCCCAATTCAGATCAGGGAGACAGACACCCTCTCTACTTTTAAGATTAGGCTTAAAACTTTCCTTTTTGCTAAAGCTTATAGTTAGGGCTGGATCAGGTGACCCTGAACCATCCCTTAGTTATGCTGTTGTAGACGTAGCCTGCTGGGGGGTTCCCATGATGCACTGTTTCTTTCTCTTTTTGCTCTGTATGCACCACTTTGCATTTAATCATTAGTGATCGATCTCTGCTCCCCTCCACAGCATGTCTTTTTCCTGGTTCTCTCCCTCAGCCCCAACCAGTCCCAGCAGAATCAACTCAATCAATCAACTTTTTTCTTATATAGCGCCAAATCACAACAAACAGTTGCCCCAAGGCGCTCAGAAGACTGCCCCTCCCTGAGCCTGGTTCTGCTGGAGGTTTCTTCCTGTTAAAAGGGAGTTTTTCCTTCCCACTGTAGCCAAGTGTTTGCTCACAGGGGGTCGTTTTGACCGTTGGGGTTATACATGATTATTGTATGGCCTTGCCTTACAATATAAAGCGCCTTGGGGCAACTGTTTGTTGTGATTTGGCGCTATATAAAAAAATTGATTGATTGATGGATAGTTTATTGTTTGCATTACATTGTTTAGAAAAAGATGTCATTTGATTTAAAACAGTGAGTTGCTTTGAAGTTATTAATTCAGGGTGGACTCTAACTTGTCTTGGCAGAGAGCGGCGCAACTTTTGGAGCTGTGCCAACAGAATGGAGGAGGATTCTCATTTGTTGCTTGCAACAAGATAAGAGTCCCACTTAGTGACTTTAATCAGCACAAAAGTGACTCACAATTGACATTTTTAAATGGCTTTGAGAGGGGTTAAGAAGCGGACTTGCCGCTTCTGAAAGCAGTGAAGCAGATCGGAGCACTGCTTCATTGGTTCAAGCTTCAAGCAGAAGTCGTTGATTGCAGACCCGCTGCAGAGTCTGCAATCAACGTAAAGAAATTAACATTTTCCAGATGAAACGCCCTCAAAAACAACGACCGCTGTGAAGGGCCGATAAGGGAAACAAGCAAAAATGCTATTGATGTCGGTGAATGGAATGAATTCTTAACAATTCTAGAAAAGGACCAGTTCTCAATACCCGACCCTACTCGTACCACTGCGGCACAGAGGACTGAAGATACATCATCTGATATTAAAAAGACATTGGGAGATGGAGGTGAATTTAAAGGACAGATTCTTCTGACACCAATCAGTTACTGATTTTTTTTTTTTTTTTTTTTACATCAAAAGCCTTCAAGGCCAAAGAAGAGGAATACATTAAGGAACAGATTAACAAACAAAGAAAATGCTGAAGTTTTGTTTTAGATCCATATATTTGTGTGAACAGACATTTTCGGTTACAAATAAGAATCCACTTGAGTTTCAATGATATGAGTCAGCTTTTGTTACAGTCTAAGTGGACTGATATCACAAGATAGTTCTGTTAAAGACTGTTTCTGGGACCAGACTTCCATCACAGCCTCTCTTTCTCCCTCTCTCTTTTGCAAAACCACATTTCTGCACATTTACACTATTCAGGTCGACATGTCACTCCTGGCAGCAAAGCTGGCTATTAATGCTGCCAAGTTACCAAGGACCTGCAGAAATCATTGACATTAACATGATTTCATTGAAGTCATGTTGATTTGAATTAATACTGCAGTGATGAATGCATTCTGGGAGCAAAAATAATTATTCTTTGTTTGCTCATAACAAGAACTGCTCTTACCCATGTACAACAGCTCACTGATGTTGACCTTTTACTGCCAAGTGTTGAATCAATATAAACCAAACCTCTACGTGCCAGAATACACAAATCACTGCAACCAGAATCATTTCAGTTACCTTTGTTCATTTCTAAATTCAAAGTCCCTGCTGATCTTGGACAAAGGGAGTCAAAACATTGAGGATGGTGATGTCACTTTCCTTCAGGAATAAATTAATCAGATTTTACATATAATATGGAGAATTTTTTTGTGTATTTCCCATCAAAATCCTCCCCATCCTGTTTTTAGTATTGACAGAATCACTGGAGGAATACCCGATGAGGAAAATATTTGACCTGTAGGGGATTTTCTCCCTTCAGACCACCCCCCCGGTAATTTTATGTGGTGCGCAAGCTCAAAGACTCAAAAAACTGACAGGAAACAGACTTTCCTAGCCTAGGATATCTAACCCCCCCCCACACACACACTGGATATCTCCCTCCCCCTGTAACAACAAATAGAAAAGGAACAAAACACAGACGTGAGATTAATCAATGAATGGAATTTTCTCATCACAACAAATTGTGAATAGACATCAGCACTTTTCCGGCACATTCCACCGTTACAGGAGTTTTTTTCATGGAAAGAAAAGCGGAGGGACGCGCCACGGAGCCGTTCATTACGCGGGACAAAGCCACCTCGGTGTTGGTCTCTCAGGACAGCTTTCAGGTGGATTTCAGACAGATTCCGGTTGCTTTCCAGTCGTGTGATTATCTGATTGTGATTGTGCATGAGCTGGACATGCCAGAACATGTCCCATGAGGTTTCATCACGGCGTTGCTTTGCGCCGAGCGGCTGCACCGCGACGCGCGGAAATCCTCCGCACGTCTGTCTTAATGTGCCGGAAAAGTGGTGTTGTCCACGTCTTTTCACAATTCCTGTGCTAGTCAGATGACATACTGGATCAAGACAACGTCCAGTTTAAAGTTTAAAAATGAACGGCACATTTCACTGTTACAGGAGTTTTTGTCATGGAAAGAGAAGCTGCTCCACCGCGCGTCGCGGTGCAGCCCCTTGGCGCAAAGCAACGCCGTGATGAAGCCTTCCAGGACATGTTGGGGCAGTCCCCAGGACATGTTGTCACGTAGCTTCAAAATTAGCCATTAGACTCTATAACTCCTCCCTCTGTCACTCATTAACATAACAGCTGTCCCCTCCCTGTCTTACTGTGTCTCATCAGTTCTCCATTTTTATCAATACTATCAGGATCCATAATTCACCCTCAGTGTTATGGCCCTGTCCCACTGGCGTTTAGGAGGATTTGCGGATGGAATGCGCACAAAAGTGGCCCACATCCGCCAAACAATCGCAATAACCATGTAACATTCCTGTATGAGTCGGCCGCCATCCGAACACGTTCGTGATCATCTGCAGAGGCACGCATGTCCGCAGCCAGGATTTTTGAGCGGCTCAAAAATCCTGCTGCGGATGAGATCCGCATCACTGCCTGAACGCATACTGAAGACATACGCAGGACATACACAACCAACGCGCCGCATATCCCCTGTCATCCGCAACCGACGGGTTGGCGCAGCTTGGCGGCGGACCGGGACAGCGTGCAAAACAGATATGACGCGTGCCCAGCACAGCCACATCACGGTCGCAAATGGTATGTCGCGCATGCAGACAGAGTGGGCACGGATGAAGCGAGTGCATCACAGCTTCTGTGCCCATCATGGGGGCACCTCCACGGTTGCCTTCGCTTCTGTTCTCTGTTACATCTGCTTTTCTTCCTCATGTATTCACTGATCCACCCCGGGACATTTGTCATTTCCGCCCACCTTTGTTGCGGATGCTCAGCTGTTGTCTCCTCATTTCATGCGCAAATCCTCCTGAACACCAGTGGGACAGGGCCCTTAAAGAGGTTTTTAAAGTCATCTTATCCAGATAGATCTTCAATTTTATTTTCTTATAATATGGTTATTTTCATTATAGGGCAGTGTGGGGGTTAGTATGCTTGCTTCCAAACCAGAAGGTTGCCAGTTCCACATGTGCACATTTTTCATGTCATGTGGGCTTGTGTCAGGAAGGGTATCCAGTGTACGAGGGTAGGCTGAAAAGTTCTAAGGCTCACTATAATGCAGTTAATGCATTACTCCTTCATGAGGAGCCTTAGAACTTTTCAGCCTACCCTCGTACATATCAGATCTACTGCAGCGACCCTGAACAAAAAGAGAATCTGAAAGAACTTACGATGGTTATTTTACTTATCCAGTCTCCTGCTCTTCATGTCGACTTGTATCTCTGTTTATCTGTGCAGTTGGAACATGAGCAGTTTCCTTCAGGATAAATTAAGTCTTCTGATTCTAACTGGTTATCAGGGTGCTACGTTTTGAAGCTCAGTGTTTCTACAACAAAGTGAACAAAGTTTGCATCACTGTGATTTAGAATCTTTGAGTGAAACCATGGTGTTGTGCTCAGAGTTCAGCAGTTTGGAGTCATGATGTTGATTCACGAGCTTCAGATTTTATGATTTGTGTGTGTAGTTCCATTTCTGTGTAAATGGAAAAGAAAGACGTTGCCTAGACAGGGCCTGGCCCAATCAGGGCCAGCACAAAAAAATAAGCAGTCGGACCTATGCAGTGACGCCGTGGCCTTAATGTATGCATCTAAGGCACGGGCAGGCCAAAACGTGCCTGCTGGAGCGCGTGAGGACCACCAGCACTGGCAAACACCTTGGGAAGAAAAGAAGCATCAGGCCAGAGTGTAACACCAGAGCCATCAGCAATCCATCTACAGCAATTTTCATGAAGTGACAGAGCCTGCAGTTCCCCAACATGCTTACCAGAAGCCATGGCCAAAAGGAAAGCAGTCTTCAACGACAGCCACTTCAGGTGGAGCCACCGGTCGAGTGGGACGGTGGAGAGGCCTGGCACCCCTCAAAAAGAGGGATATACATCTGTCACTGCCAACAGAGCATCCATTAAAACCATGACACCAGCAAGAAATCGCGGCGACATATACCTTGAGGGTGGATGGTAACCGACCCCAATCAAGGAGCCCCTGCAGAAATCCCAAAATGGATGCGATGGGGCAGTGGGCAGCATCCAGTCCACCATCCCGACACCAGTCATTAAAAAGCTTCCACCAATTTGCATTGAGGGCGCGAGCACTGGCAATCGTGTGGTCTATCCCATCACCGAACTCCGAGAAAGAGACACCGGGCCCTGAAGCGACCACACCCAAAGCTGAAGATGCTCGGGATTGGGGTGCAGAAGCCGCCCCACCAATTGGGACAGGAGATACAGCCTGGGGAGCAGACGAATTGGACAGCTGCAACAGAGCCTGTGCAGCAATGGGAACCAAACCCTCCCGGGCCAAAAGGGGGCCATCGGGAGGAGGTTGTGACCCTCTTGAAGGACCCTCTGGAGGGGAAGAAGAATCAGTGGAATCGGTGGGAAGGCATAAAGTAGCGTCCTGGGCCAATGGTGCGCAAATGCGTCCTGACCCAGGGGACTGGCATTGTCTGCGAGTGAAAACCAGAGGGGGCAGTGAGGTTTTTCCCTGGTTGCAAATAGGTCGACCTGTGCCCTGCCAAACATCGCCCGGATGAGGTCCACCTCCGGGTGGAGACGCCACTCCCCTGGCTGTGGCCCATGACGGGACAGAAAATCCGCCACCACATTCTGCAAGCCCGGAATGTGTGCAGCCCTCAGACTGAAAAGGCAGGGATCCGCCCAGACTAGGAGCTGTGTGTCAGTGACACCAACCTGGGAGACCTGGTTCCCCCCAGGTGGTTGATGTGATGCACAACTGAGGTGCTGTCTGAGCGAACCAAGACATGTCTGCCCTGCAGAGCAGGGAGGAAGTGTCTCAGAGCCAGCCATACGGCCTGTAGCTCCAGAACATTGATATGTTCTCTGCCAAATGTCCAAGGCCATAGTCCATGAGCCGTGCAACCCTGCCATATTCCACCCCATCCCATCAGGGATGCATCGGTATGTACCACCTCTCTCTGGGTCAGAAGAGAGCCTAATAGCACACTGGCCAGCACACAAGACCTGTCCCTCCACCGGGACAAAGAGTCGAGACACCGAGGCGACATGTGCAGTCTCCTGTACCTGTGGGTGCGCCAGGAGGGTTCCAACCGAAACCTGTTCAGCCACATATGCATAGGGTGCAGGGACAGAAACCCCAACAGAATGACCGTGGAGGCAACAGTTAAGATTTCCCATGAGGTGGAGATACAGGACAAATGGTAACAGCTTGTCCACCCAAAACACGGGCAGCATCTCCAAGATGCTGTCCACCCTCTGCACGGAAGAATGAGCAGTCATGGACACGGAGTCCAACACCACCCCCAAATAGACAGTCTGTTGTATCTGAACCAAATTGCTTTTGGGCAGATTCATATGCAGTCCCAACAGGTCCGTGTGGGTGAGGACAGTCTGAGTGTCCCGAACAGCTTGGGCATAAGTGGGGGCATAGACCAGCCAGTCATCCAGGTCTGGTAAAACCCTTAGACCCTTCACCTGTAGCAAAGCCAGAGCAGTCGCGACACACCTTGAGAACACCCTGGGAGACAGGGAGAGACCGAAGGGAAGGACATGAAATTGGTAATGGCATCCCTGAAACACGAAGCACAGGAACCGTTGGTAACATGCAGCAATTGGTACGTGGAAGTACACATCCTTCAGGTCGACTGAAGTGAACCAATCACTGGGAGATATCGCCTGCAATACCTCTCTTGTCTTTAACATGCGGAACGGCAGTTTTTAAAAACACATTGAGACCTCTTAAGTCTAGAACCGGGGGAAGATCACCAGTCTTCTTCCGAACCAGGAAATACCTGGAATAAACCCTCCCCCCAGATCCCGCAGGGGGTCGACAGGCGCAATTGCACCCTTGTCCAGCAGGGTTAGGAGTTCTGCCTCGAGTGCCCTGACATGACCTGGGTCATGAATAGTGGTCCGTTTGACTGGGCCAGAGACAGTGATGGTGGAATTGGATGCGATAACCCTGAGACAGAGTTGACAGCACACCCACCCATCCGGAGTGCCTCAAGCCCAGCACTCCCTCTGAGCTGGCGTAAAATACCCCACCACTGGTAACAAGGCATCCTTAGAGGGCCGGGTGGACGGGGCTGCACGAGGTGGTGCAGGGGCCTGAGTCCTACCCACACCACTCTGATCTTGGGCGTAAGTCATGCATCGTCCAGGAGGTGCAACCCTGGATGGGAGGACCACAGGCCCCTGATGAGTACTGCGACAAGGCACAGGGGCCTCTCCGTACTGTGGGGAGCGCCTATGAAGGCCAACAAGTTGGTGCCTAGTGCAGGAAGCCTGGGCAGTACGCTCCAGCGCATCAGCTGCAGCAGAGCCAAATAGCTCCCCTGGAATGACAGGAACATTCATCAGGGTCCTAAGACAGGGCTCCGATAGAGGAGACTGGGCCAGCCACATCTGATGACTGGTAAGCGTCAGAATGGACAGAAGGCGACCGAGCTCCCGAGACATCAACGCGAAGGTCTGCAGTGAAGCATCCAGCAACACCTGCGTCGGCCCATCAGTGGCTGTGGACTCCAAGGACATGGAAAGACCCAGTAAAAAAAATTGGGAGAGTGAGTTCCCAAAATGCCCCATATGAGCACCAGTATGGTACACACTACACACATCCGTAACACGACACTGGGAGTTAGGGCATCGAGGAGTAGTCCGAAGTGCCTCATCAGGGGACACAATCAGGGACGCTATAGCCGGTCTCCACAGAGGGCATGTGGCTCAGGCCAAACCATGGTGCATCCTGCATGGAAGAAGAGCCCTGCCGTCTGATATCAGTCGCAACAGGGCCTTGGTATCTGTCCAACGAGCATGCAGCTGCTGAACATAGTCTGCAGATGGAGGAAACAGCAAAAGCAGGAACAGTTGCCTGACGCCGAAAAAACCCACTATCAGAAGCATCAACTGCCCGTGGAGCATCCAAATTCAGGTGGGAGAAAGCCGCCAGAATAACTGAGGGGCGTGGCGCTACCTCATCCACAACGCTCCCATAAAGACAGGTAGAGGCTGAAGAGTCAGACCCAGAAGCCCTCAACTCTACCTTGGCACGGTCTGGACTAAAGAGATCGTCAACCGCGGCCACACACAAGGCGTCCTCGTCACACAAGGACACCGAATCACGGTCAGCGGAAGAGCCTGTAGGTATAGCAGAAATGCCACCATCAGGCCTTGGCTGGCCAGTATGCAGGAGGGCCCTCAAGTGGGCAAAATCCAAGGTCAGAAAATCCACCCAGTCAGCCAGGTTAACATCAGGCACACTCGTCTGGTGCCTCTTAAGGGCCTTTCACACCGCATGCTTTGGAAGGAGAGGCATCACAAATCAGTCTAAAAAGCATTATTTTCAATGAGAAATGTTCCTTTTTAGACGCGTCAGAAGCGCCGTGTCAAAAACAAAGCCAAAGCGATGCTTCTGACAGGAGCACGCATTGCCGCTTGTCGATAGGCTGCCACAGTCCAAGTTCAACCCAATCCAACTTTCGCCGCTCTGAACTGTGATGTAGCTTTGTGCTGTCCAATACAACAATGCGTCAGGCCACTAGTCTTCCGTGATCTCTACAAAAAACATTAGTGCAGAAACCACTGATCTATACAAAACAGAAATTTGTCACAGGACTGCTGATTTATACTGAGCAGTTTTCTAAAGAAAAATCCTTGCAAATGTTTTTTTTACCTCAAAATTTTCTGATTACTGTAAAAAAGTTTATAACACTTGTAATTAAAATAGCAAAAAAACAAATAAAGATTCTTTAGAAACCATTCTTCATCTGTAAATTAAAAAAATAACTTACCTGTTATTTCAGATTAGACAATGTATTGTTTAACATAAGGAACCTTGGACATTTATTTTTAGACAAATAAAATAGCATGGAAATTTGTACATTATTTTTACATCTGGTAGATTATTCATATCTTATTTCAACCAGAAAAACAGACACTGTAAATAAATACAAATGTTTATTATAAATGCAACAGGAGATAATTTAACAATGACTGCAATGCGATTGTAAAGCAGGATTTCTGTGACATAAACCTCATGATGAAATATTTTTTTAATTGAGTCATTTCAACTTGTAATTACGTCAAAATATGTGATTGCCTTTAATGTTGTGATCAGGACAGTCATTTCTAAAATATGAATTTGACGAGTAACTGTAAATGTTTTAAAATTGTACACAATAAGGGGAGAGCCTCTACCTGTGCAAATGTCTTTACAAAAATTATTAAATTTGATTATTTGATTTTCTCTAAATCTGAGGCCTTGGTCCTCAGCAGGAAACTGATGGATTGCCTACTCTGGGTAGGGAATGCGGAGTCTTGTTCACGAGTGAGGGGATGATGGAGTGTGAGACTGGCTGGAGAATTGGCGTAGCAGGGGCAGTGTTGCATTCGCTCTACCGTACTGTTGTGATGACAAGGGAGCTGAGCCAAAAGGCTCTTGATCTACTGGTCAATCTCTGTTCCTACTCTCACCTATGATCATGAGGGTTGGGTCATGACCGAAATAACTAGGTTGCCGGTACAAGCAGTCAAAATGGGCTTCCTTTGGAGGGTGGCTGGTGTCTCCCTTAGAGATAGGGTGAGAACCTTGGTCATCCGTGGGGAGTTCAGAGTAGAGGTGCTGCTCCTTTGCATTGAAAGGAACCAGCTGAGGTGGATCAGGCATCTGATAAGGATACCCCCTGGATGCCTCCCTAGGGGGTATTCCAGGCACATCCATCTGGGAGGAGACCCCAGGGAAGGCCCAGGACTAGGTGGAAAAATTATATCTCTTCACTAACCTGGGAAAGCCTCAGGGTCCCTTAGTCAGGTGTGGTCAATGTGGCCCGGGAAAAGAAGTCTGGGGACCCCTGCTGGAGCCGTTCCCCCCCGACCCGATTCTGGATAAGCGACTGAAGATGAGCGAGTGAGTGATGCATGAATATCTGTGGTCTCTTGTCATGCCGAGAGTGCGACTGGCCACACTTTTCTAAGTGCCATGCAAGCGGTGTTAGGTGTTTGTGCGTGTCACCTGGAATTTGGTCAGCACCTGCCGCAAGAGGGTGTGATGGGTTCACATGCCACACACACTGTCTTTCAGGTGCTTGTGTACGCAAATTGTTGTAGCAACAGGTGTATGAGGCGTTGGACACAGGGATGACATTACACGGTTTGCACACGATTCCTGCGTCATCTGCACTTTGTCCAAACTTTGCACCATGTGTGAAGGGGCCCTTAGGATGCTCCTGCATGTCCATTCTTGTTTCCTCAATCTTGTTGGCTAATTCTTCTTGTAATTCCCACTGCTCTGAGTCTGAGTACATCTGTGTGTTGTTTTGTGATTGGGGTGATAAATGACTCCTACTTTCCTTTTGCGTGAGAGGCTGACTGGTTCTGGAGTACTTTGCTGAATATGTAGTTGCTGAGGAGGGCTATTTTTGGTGATTCAATGGTCTGTGTGAGGGGACATATCGCATCCTTGACCATTTGGTTAATTTCATTTTGCATCACTTGTGTTTCCTCATCCTTGAAGTGTGTTTCTGTGACAAAATTGTGTCTTTGGGTGGCGAGTCACCCTCTTGGCATCTCTTTCTTACTTGGGCAGTGGTGATGGAATATATTCTGCCATTCTCCACATCTTTCTCTCTGGTTGGTGCATTTCACTTCTGCATATTTTGTTTCCCACAGCAGTACCCACTCTTCCTTCCTCTTCCACTGACTCATTTCAAATTGTTTCCTTTCCTCTAGTAACTGGTTCATTGCTTTTTCTTGGGCTTCTTCCTTTATAATTTCTACTTTTTCTGCTGTTAAACATTTTGGGATCTGAGAGGCAATCGATTGTAGTTTTGCAGTTGTGATGTTTTCTTTCTTCTCAGCTGGTAGATCCACTTCTTTTATCCCTTCCACAAATACTACCTTTTTTCCTTGCCCCACTTCTTATATCATGAGTAAGCAAAAGAGTGTAAGATCTTTTTCTTCTCCTCAACAAACGAATTTACAGCATTGTTGTTTGGCTCATTTTTTTGGTCCTTTAAGGCTGTCACTGCTGGGGTCCAGGATCAGTAATTTGTTGATCTGGTGGGTTATCCAGCTGAGTGCTGCCAGAGGAAAGACATGTTCCTGCAGCACTGGTAGAAGTTGCATCAATTATTATGTCTGTTCAGACTGCTCTTTAGTCCAAATCCTCTGCCACATTCAGAACAGGCAAATTGTTTTTGTCTTTTGGTTTTTCATTTATCTTTGATGTCTTTTTAGAAGAATGCAATGGGCCCCAAACCTGGGGTCTAAAGTTGCACCCTAGGCTCTATAGTTATCCTAACCAGATCTGGCATTGTATCCGAGGGCTCTCTTCAAGATGGTGATCGTTCCCTTAATCGCAGACAACTGCACCTCATGTGCACTTGGGTGACCGGGGATTGCCTCAAGGTATTTCTTCAGGTTCTTGATGATACCGATGTCTTTCAATGACCATGTTGTTCTTAGGTCATTTTTCAGGTCTTGGTATTTCAAAATCTTTCCCCTTTCAGCTCGATTCAGGCCATAGTCATTGGGGACTGTCACATCAATGATTTTGGCTGTTTTCTCTTGCTTGTTCCAGATGACAATATCAGGTTTGATTGCACCTCCTTCAATGTGTCTTCCTGCTGGGATCTCTTTGTCGTAGAAGATCGTTACTTTTCCGTTGGATGAGACTGGTGCTGGCTCGTGCTCCCAGACATGTTCTTTGACTTCCATCTCCACTTCCTTGCAGATCTTCCAGTGGAGATATTGACAGATCTTGTTGTGTCTGGATGTATAATGCCCATCTGCCATGAGGATCTGGCATGCTGAAGTTAGATGGTTTACACTCTCAACAGCTGTATGACATAATCGGCATTTATCATTCTGTGAGATCCCTGCCATTTTTTTTGAAGCCATTTGTTAGAAGTCCCTGATCTTGTGCTCCAATCAGAATTCTTTCTCCATCAAAACCAAGTTTTCCATTTTTAGCCACTGCATTGATCCAACTTTGTCGATGTATTCCTTTTCGAGTTCTTCTTGGAAACGTCCGGCTCTTTTGTGCTGTTTCCATCTTTCCACTCAATGTTTTCTTTCTCTTTTGCTGTATTGTTCTCTGGTTTGTCTTGCAAGTTTTGTTGCAGGCATGAGACTGTTGCTTTTTCTCTCTTGTAGAAGTTCTCCGCCAAAGTTTTTTGCCAGTTTAGTGATTGAGGTCCGTTCAGTTATGGCCTTGTGGTGTTGTGTGACCGTTTTTACGATTTCTTCTTCAGAGCTCTTTAAGTACTGTCCAATACTTATTATCGATGCTCTGTATGAATTATAATGTGTCTATTCAGGTCACCCTTTTTTCTAAATCTCTTACCACATTCAGAACAGCTAAATGGTTTTATTCTTTTTTTTTCATTTGCCTTGAATTTCCTTCTACAAGAGTGCAGTGGGCCCCAGACCCGGGGTCTAAAGCTGCACCCTTAACATTACTGACTTTGTATCCGAGAGTTCTCTTCAAGATGGTGACCTTTCCTCTCCTCAAATACTGCTTTTGATCTCCTGCCCCACTTCTCAAGTTTGAGTAAGCAAAGCAGTGAGAGATCTTTTTCTTCTCCCCAATGGACCAATTTACAATGGTGCAGTTTCACTGGATTCTTTTAGCCCTTTGATGGTGTTGTTGCTGGGGTCCAGGATCAGAACTATCTGGTGGATGACACCGCTGATCTGGTGGATGACCCAGCTGAGTGCTGCTACAGAAGAGATGTCTCCCCACAGCACTGGGAGAAGTTGCACCATTTTCTTCATACGCCCTGGTGCCTAGGCGGTTTGTGGAGGTTTTAGCTGGGGTTTGTTTCTTTTGAAACATCCTCATACCAAGATCTCTCCTGGCAAACCCCTTCACAGTGGGACCGAGGACACTCGACACTTTTTTGCCAGTTTAGTGATTGAGGTCCGTTCAGTTATGGCCTCGTGGTGTTGTGTGACCGTTTTTACGATTTCTTCTTCAGAGCTCTTTAAGTACTGTCCAATACTTATTATCAATGCTCTGTAGGCCTGGTTGATTTCAGTGAGACCCATACCGCCTTCTCTGCGAGGGAGATATATTCTGTCCATGCACTGATTTCTGTATGTGATTTTGTGGAGGGTGAGCATTTTCCTGGTTTTTGTGTCTAATTTATTAAGCTCACATTGTGGCCAGTTCACTATGCCAAACCCATAGGTCACCACTGGTATTGCAAACTGGTTTATGGCTGTGATCTTATTTTTTGGTGTCAGCTGTGTTTTGCAGATCATTTTTAAGCGGTTTAGGTATTCTTTTGTTGTTCTTGTTCTCATTTTCTTGTGCTCAATTGAATTACTTTGTTCAATTCCCAAGTATTTGTATGTGGAGTCTGCAGCCAGATCTTCAATGTAGCTCCCTTCATCCAATTGTATGTTTTCGGTTTTTGTCTTTTTTCCTTTTGTCATTGTGCATTTTGAGCATTTATCCAGTCCAAATTCCATGCCAATGTCTTTTAAGAACTTATGGGCAGTTTCCACGAGCTGAGTGAGTCCGTTTTTTGTGTTGGCATAGATTTCCAAATCGTCCATGAACAACAGATGGTTCACAGGTTTTTGGTTTTCCTTTCCTTTGTCTTTACTTAAGTCATATCCGATGTCTTGCTCCTTCAGGATCTTGCTGAGCGGGTCCATGATTAAGCAGAATAAGAGAGGTTGTGTTCATTCAGGTGGCTCTTTAGCCCAAATCTTCGACCACATTCAAAACAGACAAAATGTTTTTGCCTTTTGTTTTTTCATTTATCTTTGATGTCTTTTTAGTAGAATGCAATGGGCCCCAAACCTGGGGTCTAAAGTTGCATCCTAGGTTCTATAGTTATCTTAACCAGATCTGGCATTGTATCCGAGGGCTCTCTTCAAGATGGTGATCGTTCCCTTAATCGCAGACAACTGCACCTCATGTGCACTTGGGTGACCGGGGATTGCCTCAAGGTATTTCTTCAGGTTCTTCTTCATCAGGCCTGTTGCTCCTATCACAACTGGAATGATATCAATGTCTTTCAATGACCATGTTGTTCTTAGGTCATTTTTCAGGTCTTGGTATTTTGAGATCTTTCCCCTTTCAGCTCGATTCAGGCCGTAATCATTGGGGACTGTCACATCAATGATTTTGGCTGTTTTCTCTTGCTTGTTCCAGATGACAATATCAGGTTTGATTGCACCTCCTTCTATGTGTCTTCCTGCTGGGATCTCTTTGTCATAGAAGATCGTTATTTTTCCATTGGATGAGACTGGTGTTGGCTCGTGCTCCCAGACATGTTCTTTAACTTCCAACTCCAGTTCCTTGCAGATCTTCCAGTGGAGATATTGACAGATCTTGTTATGTCTGGATGTATAATGCCCATCTGCCATGAGGATCTGGCATGCTGATGTTAGATGGTTTACACTCTCAACAGCTGTATGACAGAATCGGCATTTATCATTTTGTGAGATCCCTGCCATTTTTTTTGAAGCCATTAGTTAGAAGTCCCTGATCTTGTGCTCCAATCAGAATTCTTTCTCCATCAAAACCAAGTTTTCCATTTTTTAGCCACTGCATTGATCCAACTTTGTCGATGTATTCCTTTTCGAGTTCTTCTTGGAAACGTCCGGCTCTTTTGTGTTGTTTCCATCTTTCCACTCGATGTTTTCCTTCTTTTTTGCAGTATTGTTCTCTGGTCTGTCTTGCAAGTTTTGCTGCAGGCATGAGACTGTTGCTTTTTCTCTCTTGTAGAAGTTCTCCGCCAAAGTTTTTTGCCAGTTTAGTGATTGAGGTCCGTTCACTTATGGTCTCGTGGTGTTGTGTGACCGTTTTTATGATTTCTTCTTCAGAGCTCTTTAAGTACTGTCCAATACTTATTATCAATGCTCTGTAGGCCTGGTTGATTTCAGTAAGACCCATACCGCCTTCTCTGCGAGGTAGGTATATTCTGTCCATGCACTGATTTCTGTATGTGATTTTGTGGAGGATGAGCATTTTTCTGGTTTTTGTGTCCAATTTGTTAAGTTCGCATTGTGGCCAGTTCACTATGCCAAATCCATAGGTCACCACTGGTATTGCAAACTGGTTTATGGCTGTGATTTTATTTTTTGGTGTCAGCTGTGTTTTGCAGATCTTTTTTAAGCGGTTTAGATATTCTTTTGTTGTTTTTGTTCTCATTTTCTTGTGTTCAATTGAATTACTTTGTTCAATTCCCAAGTATTTGTATGTGGAGTCTGCAGCCAGGTCTGCAATGTAGCTCCCTTCATCCAATTGTATGTTTTCGGTTTTTGTCTTTTTTCCTTTTGTCATTGTGTATTTTGAGCATTTATCCAGTCCAAATTCCATGCCAATGTCTTTTGAGAACTTATGGGCAGTTTCCACGAGTTGAGTGAGTCCGTTTTTTGTGTTGGCATAGATTTTCAAATCATCCATGAACAACAGATGGTTCACAAGTTTTTGGTTTTCCTTTCCTTTGTCTTTACTTAAGTCATATCCAATGTCTTGCTCCTTCAGGATCTTGCTGAGCGGGTCCATGATTAAGCAGAATAAGAGAGGTGAAAGGCTGTCTCCTTGAAGTATCCCTCTCTGAACTCGTACGTCTGGAACTGTTATTTGTCCCTCTGTGTGATTGAGGGTGATGGTGGTGTTCCACTTGTTCATTTGTGCTTTCAGGAAGGTTCTTATTTTCTCATTGATGTTGTAGAGTTCTAAGCACCTCAAGATCCAGGAGTGTGGTACACTGTCAAATGCCTTTTTGTAATCAATCCAAGCCATGCTGAGGTTCCTCTGCCTTGTTTTGCAGTCCTCCAGGATAGCTTTGTCTGTCAGTAACTGGTCTTTAGCTCCTAATCTTCTTTTGGAACATCCTTTCTGTTCATTTTCCAGGTAGCCACCATTGTCAAGATGTTCATAAATGGCATCAGCTATGATTCCTGTCAGCCATTTGTATGTTGTTGTTAGGCAGCAGATGGGTCTGTACTTGTTGGGAAGCTGTGTATCCTTGGTCTTTGGAATTAGGCTTGTGTTCCCTGTCGTTAGCCAGTCTGGTGTGTCCTCTTCTCCGTTCAATATTTTTGTGAAAGCCACAGCATAATGTTGGTGTAATGCTGTCAGTCTTTTCAGCCAAAAATTTGGGATTTTGTCGATGCCAGGTGCCTTGAAGTTACTGTATTCACTCATTTTCTTTCTGATCTCTTCTTCATTGATTACAATTGCTGGCATTTGTTGTTTGTCTTTGTTTTTCTGTTGTATTTTTTCAATGCACTCAGCCTCTTGGTGTTGTTTTGGGTCTTCAAAGAGTGGTCTCCAAAATTTTTCAATTTCCTTTCTCTCAGGTGGTTGTTGTACTTCTATTGTGTCATTTGCCAGCTTTCTGTACACTAGTCTGGGGTTTGTTGCAAATAGTTTGTTTATCTGTTTTGCTTGTATTTTCTTGTCTTTATTCCTAATTTGTGCTGCGAAAGCTTTTACTAAGGCTTGATGTTCAGCCAGCCTTCCACCTAGCAGTTTGTCTTCAACATTGTATTTTCTTTTAATGCGATTTTTTTTTTTTTTAGAAGATTCTTTTTGTGGTTCTTGTTTCCCAAAAATGTGGCCATTTGGGAGATCTCTGCTCTTAGGCAGCTGATTTTTTGTTGTAATTTCTTTTTCCATCGTGGCATGGTATTCTTTTTCTTATTTGTGGTACTGTTTCTCTCCAAATCTTGTGGGGCTAATTTACTTTGTATGTACCATGCCGCTCCATAATTTACAGAGTTTAACTCTGTCAATGTGGCTCCTCTTGGGACCAGTTTGGTCAGTCCTATGTTAACTTTTTGAAGGATATTTTGAATTTTTTATTCTCTTTTAGTTTAGTCAGCTTTGGCCGCTCTTTCATGTCCATTTTTCTTGTTTCTTCAATCTTATTTGCCAATTCCTCTTCTAGTTCCTGCTGTTCTGGGTCTGTGTGCACCTGTGAATTATTTTGTAGATGAGCTGGTGAGTTGTTCGTTTTTTCGGTGGGCAATGAGTTGCTCGTTTTTTCAGGGGGCAGTGAGTTGTTCATTTTTTCGGGAGGCAGTAAATGGTTCGGTTTTTCGTGAGGCAGTGAGTGGTTCGGTTTTTCGGGAGGCAGTGAATTGTTCGTTTTTTCGGGAGGCATTGAGTTGTTCGTTTTTTCGGGAGGCATTGAGTTGTTTGTTTTTTTGGGAGGCAGTAAATGGTTCGGTTTTTCGGGAGGCAGTAAATGGTTCGGTTTTTCGGGAGGCAGTGAATGGTTCGTTTTTTCGGGGGGTAGTGAGTTGCTCATTTTTTTGGGGGGCAATGACTTGTTCCTTTTTTCGGGAGGCAATAAATGGTTCGGTTTTTCGGGAGGCAGTGGATGGTTTGTTTTTTCGGGGATAAACTTTTTTTGAGGGCAATCATTTTTTGGTGGTGTAATGGGTTGCGTCAGAGGGCAGATGCCTTCTCTTATTTTCTCAACCTCCTGTTGCATTGTTTTTATTTCATTATCTGAGAAATGTTTTTGTTTGATAAAGTTTGATTTTTGGGTTGAGATTCTTACAAGTGATGTCTTTCTTACTTGGGCAGTGGTGGTGGAATATTTTTTGCCATTCTTTGGATGTCTTTGTCTGATTTTTGGGGTATTTTATTTTGGCATATTCTTTTGCCCACAACAGTATCCATTCTTCCTCCCTCTTCCACTGACTCCTTTTAAACTGTAGTTGCTTCCCTTTATCTAGCAACTGATAGTCTTTTATTGCTTCCTTTTGGGCTTCTTCCTTTATTTTTTTTATTTCCTCAGTCGTCAGATATTTTGCGATCTGTGAGGCAATCGATTCCAGTTTTGCGGTAGTGGTGGCTTCTTTCTTTTGTGTAGGTAAATCCGCTTCTTTTATGCGTTCCTCAAATACTGCTTTTTTCTGTCTGCCCCACTTCTCATGCCTTGAGTAAGTGAAGCAGTGAAAGATCTTTTTTTTTCTCTTCAATGGTCCAATTAACTGTGGTGTAATTTCGCTTGTTTCTTTTGGCCCATTGATGCTGTTGTTGCTGGAGTCCAGGATCAGAACTATGCTGATCTGGTGGATTATCCAGCTGAGTGTTCTTCTGTTCAGTTCCAGAACTGTCTGAACTCCTGCCACTGGTATCTGGTTGTAAATGACTGTTTGGACCTGAGTTGCTGGCTGGTTGTGGTCCTCCATCGTCCTCTCCATCAGCTTCTGCTGTCAGTGTTCTGTGTACAGATGAGCTGCTGGCTACAGGCTCAGCCTCTGTGCTCTCATCACTTCGGCTTTGATAAAGTTGTGATGACTCTGGTTTTTCATCATCATTTTCACTCTTCACAGGGACGGCAGTGAAACCAAACTTGGTGAGATCTGCCTCCTCCAGCTGCTGAAGCTGCTCTCCCTGCTGACCTAGCCACAGCTTCTCTTCTTCTTTAATGTCCTCCGGGTCAGCACTCAGATTCCATTCTTGGTGTTCAGGGAGAATTTCTTCTTTAATCACCAACAACGGCTGCATGTCTCTTTTGTTCTCTTCTTTTAAATGACTCATTTCTTTTTCCTGGTCTGTGATCATTCCTTCAACAGCAGGTGTTAGCTGTAGTTTCAACATGTCCCTCAGCTGCTGGACTTCAGACATGTTTCTGCTCTGAATCAGAGAACTTCAGGTTTGAAAACAGCATCCAGCACGTTGACTAGTTTCTTCTCTTCTTTAAATCCTCTCGTTTCTTCTTGCTTCTCTGTGAGCTGTTTGTTTCTACCAACTCAAATATCTCGGCTTCATTAGCAGCAGTTAGCCGCTGTTTCAAAAACCTTCTCAGCTCTTCCACTTTTTCGCGCCAACTTCGCCTTTTCTTCTTCTTCTTCCGGTTTCTTGTCGACCTTTGTGCTTCTGGAACTCTTCAAAAACATATTCGAGCATCACAGAGTGAAGTTTGATCTGTTCAAAGAAGAGTTTCCAACGTGTCCAGCTAACTAGCTTTAGCCACGGAAGCTAACAGGAAACAGTTCTTCTTCTTCGACTGTGTTTTCGGAGTTCCTTCACTGAAAGCAAGCTTTCACACTTTGAGGGCAGTTCACACTTTGAGGGCCGGGCCCCTCCCCCCTCGCTCTATTGATATGGTAAACGGTGCTTTACACTGGAGTGATAGAGCTTGCCACAGGCTTATTCAATAACATTCACAGGCAAAGTAGTGGAGCATCTCTGATACTCACACACTCTTTGTTTGAGCACGTGAGATTGTATGACAGGCCCTCTCTCTGATCACTTCCATTGATCACTATGCATAATGATGCAGGGCGCACTGGAGCCAGCAGCCAGAGGGCTATTCAAACAGGCCAACTAGTAACACATTGCTGCTCAAAACAATCTTTGGTTTACCACATGAGGTAAATATACCCTACGATTGGATATTGGAAAACCATGTGACGGTGAACCAATTCCGATTGGACACTCACATTGCACATGTCTTCACACAGCTTCCATTTGGACTACAAGCATGGTGGACATCTGAAACAAAAGTCAGAGGAGTGTAGTTTTCAGCAAAAAAAAAAGTAAGTTAATATCATTAAAAAACTGTATCAATGTATAAAACTTGTATGGTGCCGTTGTATACGACAGCGCCGAGCCCAGAGGGTTAACAGAATACAGCAGTGTCGCCGTGAGGCAGAGGTCATGGAAAATAAAGCAGTTTTGACTTATGGTTTTGATTTATAAATCAAATTAATACAGATAGAATAACTCCATTAATGTCAATTCTGTCATTTGTACAAAGTTAAAATATAACATATCTTTTCATTTTAAATAATGCACTAATTCTGAAGTTTTGTAATAAAACAGACAGATGCCAAAGGGATTATGGGTAAAATGTGCCTCCACTAACACTGATTGGTTGACTCATTCATTCTATGTAAAAACCAACACGTTAATGTGAGGTGTGTGTTGGTGTTTACATATATATGTGCTTTTGTAAAATATGCCATTTTTTTATATGTAAAAAAAAAGGCATTTGCAAAAACCAAAAGTCAAGTTGTAGACAACCGTCTGATATAACCGGGGTCAAAATAAATAGAACACTGCCATCTACTGGTGCCCAGATGCTCACTACTTAGGGTGAATACTGCCATGAACACTACTGGCCAGGAGATGGTAGTAGAGACCCTGAAAACTTGCTAAAACAAATATTCCAAATAAGTAAGTATACGTTTAAGATGCGTGGAATTTAATAAACGCAAACCGAATTTCAGACATCTTACATATATTACTCTGGAACAAAGGGAACAGACAGTGTTTGACATAAGCAAGACGTTAAAAGAGTAAACAGGAAGCGATTGCAGATCAAAATGATTCCAACTGAAAATAATGGAGAAGGAACCTGAGCTGTTTCTGTCATTTTTACATAAAACAAACACAATAACAACATCTATAAACCCAGAGAATATATTCACGAGAGTCTTAGGCACGATATACAAAGGATTTAATGCTGTTGTCTGTGTGGAGCCTGATCAGAGCGTCGCAAATGCATTTCTCATGTCGTGAATGTACTGAGATTACCCATAATGCACTGGACACAGCATGTCCACACTAAAACCTTCAAAATTAGTGCATTACTTTAAAACTAAAACATATCTGATATTTTCACTTTATAAAACTTCAGAAGTGATAAATAATGTTCAAAATTAGTTTGGTTAAAATTTTAACCATAAGTTAAAACTGTATGCCTCTGGATGACTTGGGTGATATTGCCAGCAAACTAGTATGGGGTCAAAAGAAATTAGTTTTTTTTTTTCTTCTTTTCTGTGAGCAGTTCTCCTTTGTTTGCAGAAGACAGAGCAGTTTCTCCTGAAACTAACTCTCCTCTGTTTGCAGAGGATAGAACTGTACATCTACTATGCTCAAATCTTTGATGTCAGGCGTCATAAATGTTAGCAGTCTAAAAATTATCGGACCAAAATTTATCGCAAGATAATTAGTCCACTGATGGTTTTCAAAATTATCTGAAAAGCTAATCTGATAATGAAAACATTAGCTTCGATAATTAGCGGTTAGCGGAACTGTGCCCACCACTGTATACAGTGACATTACAACTCATTAAAAAATATACAACCCCAATTCCAATGAAGTTGGGATGTTATGTGAAATGTAAATAAATACAAGATACAATGATTTGTAAATCCTCTTCAACCTATATTCAATTGAATACACCACAAAGACAAGATAGTTAATGTTCAATCTGATACTTTTTTGTTTTTGTGCAAATATTTGTTCATTTTGAAATGGATGCCTGCAACACATTTCAAAAAAGCTGGGACAGTGGCAACAAAAGACTGGGAAAGTTGATGAATGCTCAAAGAATACCTGTTTGGAACATTCCACAAGGTGAACAGGTTAATTGGAAACAGGTGTCATGATTGGCTCAGCCATTCACAAGCAAAGATGGGGTGAGGATCACCACTTTGTGAACTGCATGATAAAAAATTAGTTTAAGGAAAAAAAATGTTTATCAACAATCAGTTGCAAGGAATTTAAGGATTCCATCATCTACAGTCCATAATATAATCAGAAGATTCAGAGAATCTGGAGAACTTTTTACACGTAAGCGGCAAGGCTGAAAACCAACAATGACCTTCGATCCCTCACGCAACACTGTATTAAAAACCAACATCATTGTGTAAAGGATCTTACCGCGTGGGCTCAGGAACACTTCAGAAAACCATTGTCAGTTAACACAGTTCATCACTACATCTACAAGTGCAAGTTAAAACTCTGTTATGCAAAGCAAAAGCCATACATCAACAACATCCAGAAGCGCCGCTGCCTTCTCTGGGCCCGAGCTCATTTGAAATGGACAGACGCGAAGTGGAAAAGTGTGCTGTGGTCTGATGAGTCCACATTTCAAATTTTTTTTGGAAATCATGGACGTTGTGTCCTCTGGACAAAAGAGGAAAAAGACCATCCAGATTGTTACCAGCACAAAGTTCAAAAGCCAGCAACTGTGATGGTATGGGGGTGTGTTTGTGCCCGTGGTATGGGCAACTTACACATCTGTGATGGCACCATCAATGCTGAAAGGTACATCCAGGTTTTGGAGCAATACATGCTGCCATCCAAGCAACATCTTTTTCAGGGACGTCCCTGCTTACAGTATTTCAGCAAGATAATGCCAAGCCATATTCTGCATGTGTTAAGCTAATATGGTTTTACAAAGGAATAGTTTGCACCATGTGTTATGCTTAGTTATCATGTTACAGGGTAGCATATGTCACATTCCACAGATGTTGACATTGTTTGACCTTTACCTTGCAGACCTAGCATTGAACACAGTCCAAACTATTCAATTTATTTATACTATTAGTTTAACCAATAATTTGCACCACATTTTACCAAAATTGGAGCAACTTTAACTTCTGACCCCTGTACAAACTGAAATTGACCTTTGTCACCATTCTTAATGTTTTTACCTCATAACCCTCAAAAATAGATAGTCCAACTATACCTTTCTGGAATCTTTGTGATCATCCACATAATTTGGTATAGCTTTCAATATGATTGGAACATTTTTAAATTTTGACACTTCTTCAACTGACCCCTACCTGGCCACCGACTGAAATTCAAGTGGATACTCAGTTTTTTAAACAGACTAATGTGTAAGGATTATCTGTGCCAATTTTGGTGTTTGTTTCCAGAAATGAACAATTGTTACAGTTATCTGCTCTACTATCACTCATCTCCGTCTTACACAGTCACTCAGTTTTTGAGAACTATCTACTCCATACAGATTTACCAGAGTGCCATACTGTCTGTATTTCTTTTGTATCTTGGAGAGCCATCCAACCAGTTTCACTCATGGTTTCATTTATAAACATAAAACAAATTTCGGACAGTTTATTGACATTAACAGCAACTCTGTCATTTTTACAAAGTAAAAATATCACACATATCTTTTTAAGTAATGCGCTAATTCTGAAGGTTTGTGTGTTAACCAACACACGCACCAAAAAACATTATGGGAAATGATATTGCTCTTTGAGTTCATGGCCAAACCCAAGTCACTCCGGCCATGTGACAGTGAGTGATCTGCCATCACTCGTTCTTCTGCTTTTTTCCTCTTAATATTGTGGTTATGATGCCCAGACTGAGTGTTTTGCTTTTTCCTGATGCAAAGCCAAGATAGCGATGATCCAGCTTGTTCACTGGGCTTTCGAAAAGCGAGATAATGAGATAGAAATGTCCACCCACTCTGTTGCTGCTTTCAATGCAAGCAAAGGTGTCAAAATGCATAGAACAACAAAGCCATCCTGTCCATGTAACTGTAACTGAGCAGAGCGATGAATACATTACGAGAAAAGATCTCGTAATTACGACATCGGGATCTCGTAATTACGAGATCAGGCTATTTTTATTTATTTATTTTGTGTGTGTGTGTGTGTGTAAAATCGCTTCCGTACTTCCAGTCCCTTGGTAAAGACAAGCATGAGAATTCCCAAGTCATAATTGAAAATTGGCCAATTTGTAACCCTTGACACTGCACTGTGGTTCACACCACGGCGCACTCAAAGTGTGGATTTCCCCCTAAACAGTTACTGGATGAATAAAACTCCTCCAGGTAGGCCAGGGCATGGAGCCCACAGACTAGCATGCGCCCGGGTGGGAGTGAGCCGCGCTTTGTCCTTCAGTGGTTGGTGGGGCTGTGTGAGTGGAAGCTGGAGGACACCCCATCATCCTCCCTGGACATTCTTCCGGCAGCACTTCAGGGGAAAAGCCACACTTTGTGTTTGATTGCAGTGTGTTATCATAAGCTGAGCTCAGCCCGCTTTTTTACTGAGGGACTGGAAGTATGGAAGAATATATGTAAAACAATTTAGACAATGAAACTTTTCTCACAATTACGAGATCCTGATCTTGAAATGATAAGATCTTTTCTCGTAATTACGAGATCAGCAGTCAAATTTTTTTTATCCAGTGAATGCAATACGCTTCGGTACAGTGACAATCCAGATTACAAGACTAACATCTCGCCCCCCATGATGAAATCCATGGAATTCCTCGGATCTGCAGAGTTTTCACAGCCCTGCTGGAGTCTAGAAATATGGATGAAGACGTTGCTCCACCTATGCTCAATCGCTTAATCTATGAAGGCCTAGACACACCCGCTGAGACGCTCATACATGCAACTCCAAAGGGCTACTCTACTCTTTTGAAACGTGCAGAAGCAGTCAAAAATGTTGCAGTTGTGGAAGGTATGAAGGAGGAAAAGGAAGGAAAACTGAGGTACCACATGAATTGTAAAATCATCTGTACAACATCGTTGTTGAGCTCTCTAATAAGTCAGCTCAAGCATCAACTGCAGAGAAAGTCATCAAAGTTGAAGACACACTTGTTCTGAGTTCAGTGCATCTACTGACTGTAGTTCCAGAAGTTTACAGTCAGTTCACCTCCTGCATCAGGATGTATGCATTCTTTGCAACCAACCCGCTCTACAAAAATAACCCAGCAGAAGCTAGAAAAAAATAAGAGGGCCAGATATTCTGACTGCAGATACACTGAAGGCAAGCTTGCTGAAGACAGCACGGAGTCGCGGGGATGACTGCGGGACTGAAGTCACTGGACGCCTGGAAGAGATCAACGACTTGGTAGCAGACAAAACACTGAACCATTTAAGCTGCAAACCTCTTTTTGAGAGAACATTACTGAAGAGGAAGGGAAAAGAAAGAGGACAGAGGAAAAGTGAAGAGGAGCGAGAGGCAGTTTTTAGTGAATTCTGGGAATGGTTTACTCTGAATTAGAGCATGGGGTGATGATGGTTGATGAAATCCATGAAAAGCTGCAGGGGTTTGATCAGTCAACAGATAAGAGCCTCTCTTACTCAAAATATTGACTAAAGATAAAACTCCAAGAGAAATACCATGACACTTTGTATGTCACAACACAGGATAGAAGGGCAGATGTGTTCTGTCTCAAAGATGGTACCAACAACATTCTGAGAGAGCATCTTGCCAATCTTGAACACGGAAATGAGAAGACCCAGATAATAAAGACGGCACTCAAGTTCATATCTAATGACATCACCATGACTGACCTAGATCCAAAGTCATACCCCGGCACACACAGTACGACTGACATCGATAGTCAGCCGACACTTGTTCCTTCGAGCCTTCAGATGTTCACGAGACCGACTGTCAAGACAGACAAAAGAGTTGCTGTTTGGTGCCATTTCCTCACTTGTCTCCTTGCATGGTCCCTTAGTTTTTGAGAACTGTCTGCTCCGCACAGATTTACCATAGAGTACAATATTGTTGGTATTTCTACATAATTGGTGTAAATAAAGTCCAAGATATAATATAAAGTGTCTTGGAAATGTTCATGTATCTGTCCCCTGACTTGTCTGAAGAAGACTGGATGTAAAATTGGCTTTTAGATTTTTATTTCTTTTAAATTCATAATGTAGAGATTACTTTTCACTGCGAGTTTAAAGGGCATAATTTTAGAAAATTGAATGTGTTAAACGTGAACAGAAGTCCTCTTACTGCTCTGCAGTCAGCCAGCCAGCTCCTCATAATTCATTCTCCTCATGAAGGTCACTGAGGTGCAGGGAAACCAGTCTGATGCTCCTCTGCTCCTGATCCTCACTCTGACTTGCCAAGTATTCTGCATCATTTCTCAGGAGAACCTTCTGGATCATCTTCAGCTCATTTTTAACAAACACCAACATGTTCTCCTCAAAATTCTGCAACAGAATATAAACATAGACGTACAAACTCATTTTTTTCCAAGTGTGGATTTTGTCTCCACATTATACGATGCATCCAGAAAGTATTCACAGCCGTTCAGCTTTTGTCACAGCTTTATTCCTAAATGGAGCAAATTAATTTTTTCCCCTCAAAATTCTACTCACAACACCCAATAATGACATGATTTATTTTTTTTTTGCAAATTTATTAAAAATTTAAAAACTAATAACAACACAAGTATTCATACCCTTGAAAAAAAAAACATGTACATAAGTATTCACTTATGTACATAAGTATAAGTATTCACACCCTTTGCTCAATACTTTGTTGATGCACCTTTGGCAGCAATTACAGCCTCAAGTCTTCTTGAACATGATGGACAGTTTTTCCCCCCCCATTCTCGAGCACCTCTCAAGCTCCATCAGGTTGGATTGGGAGCGTCAGTGCACAGTCATTTTCAGATCTCTCCAGAGATGTTCAATCAGATTCAGGTCTTGGCTCTGGGCCACTCAAGAACATTCACAGAGTTGTCCTGAAGCCGCTCCTTTGATATCTTGGCTGTGTGCTTAGGGTCACTATCCTGTACATTCCTACATTCATCTTTCCCTCAATTCTGACTACTCTCCCAGTTCCTGCCACTAAAAAACATCCCCACAGCATGATGCTGCCACCACCATGCTTCACTGTAGGGATGGTGCCTGATTTTCTCCAAACATGATACCTGGCATTTGTGCCAGAGTTCAATCTTTGTATCATCAGACCAAAGAATTTTGTTTCTAATGGTCAGATTTAGACTTCAGACAACTTTATTGATCCCCAAAAAGGGCAATTATGTTTACACTCCAATTACCTCAGACAAGATACAGCAATTATTCCACAATTACTACTTGTTTACCGTAATAATGGCACACATCAAAATTAAAGACAACACATATACATTTGACATTATTTATGTGCACTAAACTTGAAGCAGTCCATCATCTGAATTGAGGTAAAGTGGGTGAAGGCCGCTGCAACTGTAAGTCGCGCCACCAAGACCAGCTTGAGAGAGGACGAGGCTTGCCGCAGGGAGGGAGGGGCAGAGAGTGGTCCAGTGCCCAGACAGCTCTGAGAGTCCTTCAGGTGCTTTTTGGCAAACTCCAGGTGGGCTGCCATGTGCCTTTTACTAAGGAGTGGCTTCTGTCTGGACACTTTACCATACAGGCCTGATTGGTGGATTGCTGCAGAGATGGTTGTCCTTCTGGAAGATTCTCCTCTCTCCTCAGAGGAATCCTGGACCTCTGACAGAGTGAACATCGGGTTCTTGGTCACCTCCCTGACTAAGGTTCTTCTCCCATGATTGCTCAGTTTAGACGGGTGGCTAACTCAAGAGTACTGGTGGATCCGAACATCTCCCATTTATGGATGATGGAGGTCGTTGTGCTCATTGGGACCTTCAAAGCAGCAGAAATGTTTCTGTACTCTTCCCCAGATTTGTGCCTCAAGACAATCCTGTGTCAGAGGTCTACAGACAATTCCTTTGACTCCATGGTTGGATTGTACTCTTACATGAACTGTCAACTGTGGGACCTTCTATATAGACAGGTGTGTGTCTTTCCAAATCATGTCCATCAACTGAATTTACCCCAGGTGGACTTCAATTAAGCTGTAGAAACATGTTAAGGATGCACCGGAGCTCAATTTTGAGCTTCATGGCAACAGCTGTGAATACTAATATGCATGACATTTCTTAGTTTTTATTTCAATAAATTTTCAAAAATCTCAAAATAAATTTTTGACAGTCATTATGGGGTACTGTGTGCAGCATTTTGAGAATACATTTTGAAATAAGGCTTTAATATAACAAAATGTGGAAAAAGTAAAGTGCTGTGAATAATTTCTGGATGCACTGTATTTTTCACTGTGTGAGATTCTCTGAATTTATTCATAAAATCCAGTTCAGTTAAAACAGACTGAATAGTTAAATCATTTTTTCTGAAAGAACAAGATAGGAGTTTATCAAAATAAAGCACAAATAAATCAAATCTTCACTTTCAACAACAGTAAACCCATGAATGATGCACTCATGAATATAAGTGAGCAAATAAACATCATCAAAGTGTTCGTGTACCATGGAGACATTATGAACAAACTGTTCAATGATGATATCAGATTGAAGTCAACAGACCATACACATGTAGTTCAGGCGTGTTTGATGCTGCTGAGCAGATGGAATCCTGAGAACCTCTGACCTCTTCTGCTTCAATCTGTGGACCAATCAGAACAGTTTACTCACATTGGGCCTCATGTATCAACGTTGCATACGGCAATATTTGAGCGTATATGGGGTGTACGCCAAAACGGCTGCGCTACTTGGCATTTATCAATGTGGTCGTTGGCGTACGCTGCGCTGAAAATATACACCAGGTCGAGAGGTGGCGTAAATTATACACCAAAATGAACCAGCGCTGGAATCCACATAAAAATGAAGATGATCAACATGATAAACAGTGCCATTATACAAATCAATGCATATGTTACATAAATAACACTTTCCTGATTATGCTACATAATAATCAATACAAATCCCGCCTTTGCGGGACTGTTATGGAGCACGATCCGTGAGAGAGAAAACGGACCCACCTTTCGTCAAAAAAAGTGACAGCTGCCAATCAAAATCGGCCACGTCACTAAGCCCCGCCCCCTCTATGACGTCATAGCCAATCAGAATTGATGACGTCACTATGTCCCGCCCCTAAGCCCCTCCCCTAGTCCCGCCTCCAAGCCCCGCCCCTTATGACGTCACAGCCAATCATACTCGATGACGTCATTGTGCCCCGCCCCTAAGCCACGCCCCTAGTCCCGCCTCCGAGCCCCCGCCCCTTATGACGTCACATCCAATCAGAGTCGATGACGTCAGTATGTCCCGCCCCTAAGCCCCCGCCCCCGGCTCCTCCCCTAGTTCCGCCCCTGGCTCCTCCTCTAGCCCCACCCCCAAGCTCCTCCCCTAACCCCAGCCAAGCACCGCCTCCAAGCCATACCTCCCCTCCCACCCAGGGTCTAATATTTTAATGTCATTTTATTTCATGAATTAAAGAATGATTAAAAATACCTAGATCTTTTTAATGTATTAAAGAATTAACTAATTCTGAAATAATTAAACATAAATCACTGTCTATTATTTAATGCCCCTTTAATATCTTTAATTCTTAAATTATTACGTTTCCTTTTCTGTTTTTTAATTCGTAAATTAAAGAAGGGGAACAAATAGCCGTCTCTCTCGGCTGTAAGTCTTTGCAGCAAGACGGTCAAATACCCACGCATAGAGCCGCTCGCGGAAACATGACCCCACGGCTGTAAAACCTGTTGCAGACGCTGTGTCTGTGTGAGTGCGTGTGTGTGTGCGTGTGTGTGTGTGGGTGTGTGTGTGTGTGTGTGTGGCGGGACACCCGCTGAGCGGAGATGCTGCCCCGAGGTGATGAACCCGAAGAACAATAAACAATGCTCCTTATCACTCACGCCAGATGATGTTTTCTTTTAAGATATTAGCCGATCGATCATGGGGCGCGGGACACCCGCTGAGCGGAGATGCTGCCCCGAGCCCGAACAATAAACAATGCTCCTTATCACTTACGCCAAACGGTGTTTTTAGAGCAAAAGGTAAGGAATTACGCCCCGCGGACGAAGAAGGGTTTAAAAATCCCCTTTCGACGATAGAGTGACATACAGCATTCACCATGGCGAGACGAACTCCGATCCTCCGCTACATCTGCGAGACCCCGGTTAACATCACCATGACAACAGAAGGCTCGCTTGCCCCAAAAAAAGCGAGAATGTACATCAGCCGTCTGAGCCAGCCGATACCGGAGGAAGATCTGACGTACAGCCTGGAGGGGCACGAACGTTTAACTTACACGTTCGACCCGTATTATGCCCAAGTAAGTTTCTTCACTCTGGCCGAGGGTGAGACTGCCACTCGAGGAACCCCACGGGTGGCGCTTACTTCCGCCGATTGGGGTGTCTTCTCCGCGGCGGCGGGCTCGATGATTCGCGACACGGTCAACCCTGAACCTCCAGGAGATCGGACGCCGGAAAAGAAGAAAACACGCTTCCAACTCACCTGGCTCAGCGCCCAGGGGCCTCGCTATAGGGTGATATTCCAGCGTGGACCTCCTGACACTGTCTCTGAGGGTGAAATTAAGTTGGAGCGGGTTAGTGCCAGCGGCCACGTCAGAAGCGTCACAGCTGCGGCTGAGAGCTGGCATGAGATGTTCAACACCTGCAACGACAGGATTACGGGCCTCTTTACAAGGTGCCTGGCCTGGAGGGACGTTATCAAAGTCCGAAAAAACTTGGCCCCTCTTTTTACTTAAAAAAAAAATAAAATAAAATAAAAAAAATAAAAAAAACTCTGACGTAGCTCCTCCCCGCATGCACGGGGATTTCTATAAAAACCAGGGGACCACATCTCATTCAAGCATCGGACGACGAACCAGCATGAGCTCCTCAACCTCTCCCATTGCAGCGGCCGACGACATCGCTTGTGACTGCGCGCTCGACTGTGGAAGAGACCAGCCCTCTCTGAGCCAGGCTTCACGGACCCGCGGTGGGTACGAGAGCCCGTGGGGAGTTCAGCTCGAGGTGGTCTGGGGCGAGATCCATCCTTCTCACGCGCTTTCCAGCCCGGGAGGCGTGGGGTCTCTTCCCGCTGTCACGGAGGCCGCGAGTCCGCGGGAGGTACAAGACCTCGAGCCGGCTGAGAAATACGCCACATCTTTCGCATCTGACCGGCCTGACGGGTTCCTGTCAGAGGAATTCCTGAAAACGGTGAAAGTCGGCGTGGCACACTTACTTTTGGCTGTGATCAAAAGTTACAGACAAAAACTCTGTTACGGGTGTGAGATCGATCACCCCAGCCAGCGCCAGCACGAGTGCCTGGACCCGTTAAATGAATATTTCTTTACCGGACATTTTGAGAGATTAATGGTGAGACTCTGGAGACCGACCTTCATCCCGGCTGTGGTAAAGCTCCTAGCCCAGCGCTTCCTCAACCCATCGGCTGCGAGGGTTCAGGGGGCGGTAGAAAACATCCTCACTGAGCTGAAATACACTGATAATTTTGAAGCAAAGATCAACGAACTGTACACATGTTTCGGTGAAGACGCAGATCTCGACCTGGAGGGGATGGTAGCCGTCTATAACCCAGACGACTGAAGAAAAACCTGCTTTTTTTTGTTTGTTTTTTTGTTTTTTTTTAAATATCATTATATTGTTTTACAGTCATGGGTAATTGTGTGATGATTCTCTTTCAAAGCTTGCGGGAAGTTTATATTATACGTGGACTCTCGTATAAGCTGGAGCGGGTAGTCATTCGCAGGCTGGAGATCCCAGACGCCCCGCCTTCATGAGTTATGGAGAGGGTCTTCGACGTTATCAGACGTCGCCCCGGGCCCGGAGTCTGGACAGATCATATCTACAGCGCGGCTCTCCATTCATCTGAAAAATCTCTGTACAACGTATTACTGAAAATCTCTGTTTTGACCACTGACGATTTTACACGGTGTAATACGATGCATCTGCTTACATTATACACTCTGTTTGTGGATGTGATAGCATGCCGGGTGAAACAGATGGGGGTGTCCAGAGGGGAGATTGTTCCTACACTTTTACAGCTGAATACTGAAATAAACCGTAAATGCGGGGGAGATGTATTACTGAGAGTTTTCCAGTTTTGTACGTGAACGTATGCTTTTTTCCTTCACGTATGCTGTGTTTAATAAACATGAACAATTGCTTTTTTCTCTGTGTGTGACTTTAATGAATGTAATAAAGCACATATTCTAAACCTTATACGGCCTGTGTTCTTTCCTATAATATTGTTGAAAAAGGGTGAAATGTTTTTCATATTGCAAGACAGAGTCATACAAACGAGGTTTTGGTGGAAAAAAGGTGCTCGTATGAATTAATGAGGGGTTTTAACACGGTCTCATTAAAAGCTCGAGGCTGCTCTGTGAGCGCTCTCCGCGGTGCTGAATCAGAGTTCAATTTAACGTTTCCAAGAGCTCCTATTTAAAACGTATACTTTTTTCCTTCACGCATGTTGTGTTTAATAAACATGAACAATTGCTTTTTTCTCTGTGTGTGACTTTAATGAATGTAATAAAGCATATATTCTAAACCTTATACGGCCTGTGTTCTTTCCTATAATATTGTTGAAAAAGGGTGAAATGTTTTACAAATCAAATTTATATAGTGCCAAAACCACAACAAAACAGTTGCCTCAAGGCGCTTCATATTGCAAGACAGAGTCATACAAACGAGGTTTTGGTGGAAAAAAGGTGCTCGTATGAATTAATGAGGGGTTTTAACACGGTCTTATTAAAAGCTCGAGGCTGCTCTGTGAGCGCTCTCCGCGGTGCTGAATCAGAGTTCAATTTAAAACAAAAGACTAATATTTATGGTCGCTAAAACATATAAAAATGCAAAAGGACTATCCGGTTCATCATTCTGAAGAGATCCGTCTTAAAAGATGGGTGATGAGGGTTTAATGAAGGATGTATATTATAGTCCGGTAAATCCGGGGAGTTTTGGAGGGCCGGAGCGTTTACGCAGGGCTCTGCATGATCAACACAGCTCTAAAATTCGTATGAAGCATATCAGAGATTTCCTGTCGGGGGAAGATGCATACACATTACACAAACCTGCCAGGACGCATTTTCCAAGAAATAGAGTATTTGTCACAAACCCGCTTAACCAATTTCAGGCGGATTTATGCGACATGCAGGGGTTATCAGATTTTAACGACGGGTACAAGTACCTGCTGACCGTTATCGATATCTTCTCAAAAAAAGCGTATGCCAGACCTCTGAAGTCAAAGCAAGGGCGCGAAGTCTCACAGGCCTTTGCCTCACTCTTAAAGCAGAGCGGGGTGCCTCTGAAGATGCAGACTGATGCCGGGAAAGAGTTTTTTAACAAACCGTTCAAGGATTTAATGAAAAAACACCGGATTCTACATTTTGCCACCGCAAGTGATCTGAAAGCCTCGGTTGTCGAGAGGTTTAATCGCACGCTAAAGACGAGAATGTGGAGATATTTTACTGCTAAAAACACGAGAAGATACATCGACGTCCTACCGTCTTTACTCACGGCTTATAACGAGAGTTATCATAAAAGCATTAAGATGAGGCCAAATGAGGTTAATGATCGAAATGTCGATCAAGTGTTTCAAAATTTGTATGGGGCAGCCACCCTACGCAGGAGGCCTGTGAAGTGTAAATATAAGGTCGGAGATATAGTCAGGGTCTCCAAGCTCAGGGGAGTTTTTGATAAAAAATATGAACAAAGTTTTACGGATGAAATGTTCACGGTGTCAGAATGTATACAACGTACGCCGCCCGTTTATAAATTGAAAGATTATGACGGTGAGATCATTGAAGGCTCATTCTATGAACCGGAATTGCAGAAGGTTAAAATAGCAAAAGACAGACCGTATCAGGTTCAAGAAATTATTCGTGAACGTTTTACCAAGGGAAAGAAATTTGTATTTGTCAGATGGAAAAATTGGCCCGAGAAATTTAACTCCTGGGTTCCCGCGGACCAGCTGATGGCCGTATAAATATGAGAACTTCCATCTTCAACCGACATATGAGAAATGGATCGGGATCTGAAACACGGATTTTATATGACTCTGCCTTCAAACGCCAGCCTAAAAGTATTCCCGGACAACACAATTTCATGCTACCAGGTGGACTTGGCTCGACACCTGGATCTAGAGGGTGACTGGGATGTGGCGCTGACGGAAATTTGTTATCCGCACACCTGGTTAAATATCCCGGAAAAGCCTTCCTGTACGTTCCAGGTGATGAAAATTACGGGCAACAACAAACTCGCCGTTCACTCGCGATATTTTGACACGGGATATTATGATAACTTTGAGGTTATTGCAGGGCTGATAAACCCTCGTTTGAAGACTATAGATCCGAATCTGACTTTAAAATATGACGATATCCAGAAAAAGTTTCTGTGGGAAGGAGACGGTACCAGCCAGGTATATTTTGAAGCCCCGACGGCGTACATGCTGGGGATGCACCCTAATCAATGGTTGAGATGCGGACCCGGGGTCACGAGCTGTCCCCGCTACCCCGATATAAAAGCAGGGATGTATCACCTGTTCTGTTATACAGACGTTGTACAGCCTCAGGCGGTGGGTGACGCTTTTGCTCCTCTCCTCCGAGCGTTCGAAATTGGAGGTCGTTTCGGGGAAATAATTACAAAGAAATTCAACCCCGCTTATTACATCCCGGTCTCCAAAAGACATATTGAGACAATACGCATCGAAATCAAAAGCGATCAAGATCAAACGGTGGATTTCAGATACGGTAAAGTGGTTGTGACATTACATTTTAAACCGGCGGGATAAAAAAAAAATGGCTGGGGCAGCGCACAAAGCCGACATTTATAGATTTGTGCCTTACTATGAAAATCAAGTCGGGAACGGCCTTCACGGCTTCCACGGCGCTCCTGTTATGTACGGGCGCGGGCTCGGGAACATATTTTCGAAACTGTTCAAATTTGTGTCGCCGCTGATTAAACAAGGATACACGATCGCCAAACCTCACCTGAAAAACGCAGCCCGAAGCATCGCTTCCGACGTAGTGAGCCGCGTTGTTGAGAGGGCCGGACGGAGTCAGGAGCCCGAGCAGCAGCGGGGGTCCGGGATCATGGTGCTCTCAAGAAGGCCCCGGAAACGCCCCCCGGGGAAACGGGTCAAAACGGTTAAAAAGCGAAAGACCCCCGGAAAAAGCAGAACAGTTCGAAGGAAGCATAAGAAGAGGAGGTTGTCCGGGGATATTTTCTCTTAAACAATGTCTCTTTTGCGAAATAATTCCCCCGAATGCACCATGAGCGAATTGGATTTATTCGCCGTCCCCGGGACCCAGCTGTCCATCGAGCAAAGCCAATACGTTGAAGTCAGCCCGTTATCAGCCCTGACGGACATGGGCCCTATCGAGTTTTTTATCCCCGGAGACGGTGAGAGGTATTTAGACCTCAATAATACGCTGCTTTATCTGCGAATGAAAATTACAAACGCCGACGGGACTGACCTGGCTAATGACGCCCGCGTGGGCGTCATAAATTATCCTCTCAATACGATTTTCTCACAAGTCGACGTGACTCTGGGTGACCGGCTGATTTCCCAGTCCAGCGCGACGCACCCGTACAGGGCAATGATTGAGACGCTGCTGAACTTTTCCCCCGCTTCATTGAAATCGCAGTTCACGGGCGGTTTGTTTTACAAGGACACCCCGGGTCAGCACAATTTGACCGCTGTGGATGACGCGGGCCCGAATAAAGGCCTCGTGAGCAGAGCGCGCTTTAGCGCCGAATCGCGTGAATTTCAAGTTCAGGGTCCGCTGCACGCGGACATATTTTTCTGCGAGAGGCTTCTTCTGAATAACATTGATCTAAGAATTAAATTAATTCGAGCCAGCGATGCTTTCTGCCTGATGGGGCTGGCGGCCTCCACTTTCAAGCTGAAAATTCTGGGCGCGTCCCTATTCGTTAAGAAAGTCACCGTATCCCCTGCAGTGAGATTGGGCCACTCCGCGGCTCTCATGAAAGGGAACGCCGTGTACCCGTTATCACGAATCAACGTTAAGACTTACGTGATCCCCAGCCATTCCAGGATATGCAACCAGGAGAACCTGTTTTTAGGAACCATACCCAAATATGTGGTTCTGGGTATGGTGAATCACAATGCATTCAGTGGGAGAAGAGATCTGTCCCCGTTTGAATTTGCACACTATGACCTGGAGTACCTCGCACTCAGTCAAAACGGGAGACAGCTGCCGGCTAAAGCTTTCCAGCCTGAATTTAACAACGAACTCTCTGTCAGGGAGTTTTACAATCTCTACACCGCGACCGGACGACACCTCAAAGACCAGCCTCTCTGTATAGACCGGGAGGATTTTGCGCGCGGCTACGCGCTGTACGTCTTCAATTTAAACCCGGAGGAGGACAGCGGCGCTCTGAGCCCCGTCTCCACAGGCACCCTGCGACTTGAAATGAGATTCAGAGTCGCGACTCCGCATACACCACGCTGATAGTGTACGCGTGTTATGATTCTCTCCTGGAGATTAATTCCAAGCGACAGGTCCTTGTGGATTTTTACTGATGAACACCCTGGAATTGGACGCTGTTATGAGGGGCTTAATAGGAGACCTGTTTGCCGGTGTTTTTGCGTCTGACGAGTTATTCCGGATCAAGCCGGGCCCTCCCGTATATTTCATTGTAAACACCCACCCTAGACATTTACCGGGAGAACACTGGTTAGCGCTCACCGTTGAAAAAAATGGTCGAGCCACATTTTTTGACTCGTTCGGCCTCAGCCCTGACTTTGATTACTACCCTAAAAGCATCCTGCAATATCTGGAGAATCTCCCAGATGTTAAAAACATTCTGTATCACAACAAGCAGCTTCAGCACGAGTTATCCGACGTATGCGGACAACACTGCGTGTATTATCTGTATAACAGAGCCAGTGGGAAGTCGTACCGGGACGTGGTGTCTTTATACTCCGAAAATACTATCGCGAACGATGATTTGGTTTCTGATTTTGTGAAAAGATATCGTTATTGCCTTAAGAAAAGCTGCAATACCTCCTGTAACCAGCTAGCAGGGCCTCTGCATGAGTTTAAATATTGTCACGGCTTATGTTAACCGGCGTTCCTATTTTTTTATGTTTTTCCGTGTGAAAATGTAACCCCCGTCTTAGAACGCTCTCCCGATCATACCTTTAAAGTTTTATTGCGTTCAGAAAATTTAAACCCCCGTTTTTTAAACGTAGAAAGAAGCCTTGACCTTTGATTTTTGTATGTGTTTTTTTCGCCTGAAAACGGGGTGGATGTGTGAGAGCGGCCTTCCGATCATACCTTTAAAGTTTTAACGCGTTTGCATAATGTAAACCCCCGTTTTTAAACGTAGAAAGAAGCTTTGACCTTTGACCTTTGATTTTTTTTATGTGTTTTTTTTTCGCCTGAAAACGGGGTGGATGTGTGAGAGCGGCCTTCCGAACATACCTTTAAAGTTTTATCGCGTTTGCACGCTTTAAAACATTGTTATTAAGTACAGAAAGAAGTGTTAATCTTTGATCCTAAATTTTTTTAATGTTTTTTTTTCGCCTGAAAACGGGGTGGATGTGTGAGAGCGGCCTTCCGATCATACCTTTAAAGTTTTATCGCGTTTGCATGATGTAAACCCCCGTTTTTAAACGTAGAAAGAAGCTTTGACCTTTGATTTTTTTTTATGTTTTTTGTGAAAAATGTTCCGAATGTGTAGAAAATGCACCCCCGATCATACCTTTAATGTTTTTGCATCGTTGTTATTAAGTAGAGAAGTGTTGAAAGTTGTTTTTTAAACCGTATACCGAATAAAAGTGATGAAGGCCGGAGATGAGTTTCAGTCTGTGTTTTATTAGTAACAATATACAAAAACGTGACTGACTGCGATGTATTTTAAAGAATCTTGATCATAATATCCAGTCAGTTTTTAATTCGATACCCTCCTTTTATGGTGAGAAACCTTCCCAGCGTTGGAAGTCTTTTTTTTTCTTAAGTTTCTTCCTGGCCGGCGAATCGGTTAAAAGAAGGGATTCATCCGGCGAGCTGCTCCGGCCTTTTTTAAGCTTCTGAAGCTGCTCGCGGGCTTGCGGGTTTGATACGCACGCCACCGGGATGTTCCGCTCCTGTAAAATATTGAGGAACTTCACCCAGCCTGTAGGAGGGCTCGATTTCTTGAACGAGGATCCGAGATGTTTCATAAGATCTATGGCGTGAGACCCCCTCACGACTTTCCCCTTGTAAATAAATTCCCCCGACGGACTCCAGCGCGTATCACCCTTCGATAATTTCCTCATAATATATTCAGCGTTTCTACGCTCTCTGGAGGGGATATTCTTCAGGACCTCTGTGACAGTCTCATCCTCCTCCTCCTCCTCCTCCACCCCCTCCTCCTCAGGTTGCTTAGCGACACGAGTCTCTTGCGGGGGTGAAACGCGTGATTCGAGTTCCCCCTGCTTGATCAGGGTTAAATAGCGCTGCAGCAGAGCCTCATACTTTTTAATTTTTTCATAAGGAGAGTGAGTACGTTCTTCCAGTATACCTCGCATTCGCGAGTCTAAATCATTTTCCGCCGTTTGTCTGATGTTATTTCCGCTCGGCGGAACGGAATGACTGAGTTGAAGCATCTGCTGTGGAGTGAGTAAAAACATCTTTTGCGCCACTTTGAACGCCATTATCCTCTGGGTACTATTAGACTCGTTATAACGGGCAGGGCCGCGGCGAGCAGAGGCAGGAGAAAGCCGGCCCGTCTGAATCAGCGCTCCCCGCTTCTTTTTATAACTGGTTTTTCTGTCGGCCAGAAGACGTAAAACTCTTTTTCGTTTTTTCAAGGCCCAGAATTGAGAGTCGCTCAAGGCGATATTCCCCTTTAATATATTCAAAGCGATCTCGGATAAAGTTTTCAGAAGCTCCGGCCTGCAGGTCTTCAGGCTGTGGTGACGCTCCCTCGCCCCGGCTCTGATTAGCGCTTTAAGAGCGGGGGCGTTCCTTTTTAAAAGAGAGCTCATATCCGTTTATCTTTCTGTAAATAAACTGTGGGCCACTCGTGCGGGAGTAATCCCGATCTCAGTCTGAACTGATCTGGACACTCCTGCGTGCAATCCAGTAATAAATACCCGTAAGGTACGCTCGTAGCATCATCAAGTGCCTCCAAAAAAAATTGTTTTCTGCCGGGAAACATTTGCTGAGCCAGAATGTTCATCTGTAACTTGTCTCTGGGATTTTTAAACAGCACCATATAATTACAATTCAAACTGATGGTTCGACTGTATTTCCCTTTATGAAACACGTTCTGTGTGATCATGATGACGCTCATATTCCGGTGATGTCTGTACTGGGTGAAAATTCTTACAACTTCAGGATGATCCGTTGCTTGAAAGATGAGATCGTCCAAAATAACCAGATGGCTCTGACCTTCAGGGAAAAGGCTGTCGTCCAGAAATGAGTCAGGGAGTCCTCTTACAAATTTAATATTTTTATTCTTCAGTTCAGAATACAGAGGTTGTTCAGACGTATACAGCCATACAATGTTGTCAGGCACATATCTCATAGCGTGGCTACAATTTTCCAGCAATGTTTTCACAAACAGAGTCTTTCCCGAACCACTCGGTCCAACGATGAGACAGGAGAATGGGAGCTGACGTCTGGGGTCAATCTCCACCGTATTTCCAGAGTGAGACATGTTTTAAAATCCGAACGGGTCGGTTTCCCCGTCCTTTAAAAGACGCCGCTTGTCATACACCACCCTGAAGGATTTTTGAAATGACACGTTTGTCAAACTGAAACTGCTTTTATGACATTTAATTCCCTGCTGCGGCGTTATGATAGATGCAGCGAGGGCGGGATCTTTTATATAACCCTCGACCAGATCTTTGACGCTGTCAAAGTTTATTTTCTGACAGCTTTCGTGGGTTTGAGTGATCCCCTTCACACGCATGACCGTTTTACCTCGTGCGGTTTTATATGCGTAACTTTTAGGTCCCGCCGCTGCAAACTCTGTGATGACGTCGCCGTTCAACTCGTCGGTGAGCTGCCCCAGATAATTACCGGTAGGCAGCGGGGTTTCACCCCGCCTACAAACGTAAATCAGGCTATCGGTATCATAATACAGAATCCTGTCAGGATTTGCCACAGCCTCCATAAAACCGTACAAGGTCAAACGCGCGTACGCCGTTGTAAACGCCGCAATGAAAATATTGACGGTTTTACCCGGTCGGCTGACGTGCCGCGGGCCGTACCTCCATTGAACCATAGCCGCCTGACTGCTGAGGAATGTTAGATATGTGACCTCGTACTCTTCAGAAAACAGATACCTGAACAGATCGTCAGCATTTTTAACGAGCGCGGTCTGCGTCAGATTTGCCCTCTGGGCGAATTTCCCCCAGAAGGAGTTGAGGCAGATCTTAGCCATCTGTCGTTTTGCCGGATTGTGACTGATTTTTTCTGGGTCTAAACGAATCTTCTGATTCAGCCAGTAGTCCGTGATGTATTTTTCTCTGCTCTCGGAGTCTTTATCAAATTCGGGAGGGAAACCAGAGGCTTCCTGCTTGTGTTTTAAGAAGGTGTTTATGTACCCCTCAAAGATTTTATCACTTTTTTCCTCAAAATGCCAGACTTCAAAAATCTTAGCTACAGCATAGCCTGTATCCAGAGCTTTGTGGAATTCCGGGGTCGTCCAAGTCCCAGACAGAGCTCTCTGCTGCTGACTGTGTGTGCACGCTGCAGCTTGATTATTTTCATCAGCGCAGGTGCGACACAGAGTAAACACCAGTTTACCGTGAGGAGTTCTGTGTGGGAGGACGGGGAATTTTAGCCCCTGGGGCGGGTACACGATGGCTTTGATGAGCCCGAAATAAGTCCTGGGGTCTCGGAAATTTCTCTCGATAATTTCCGGATGCCCCGTGGGATATGTGAAATTTACGTTAACGTAAGGATACAGCGAGGTCACGTCGACGTAATAGACCGTCTCATCTTGCTCAGCCGTGTACCTCAGACGGGCCGCGTAAGTCCGACCGCCGTATAAAGCGTCGCGAGGTTCGAGGGGCGGCGGTAACCCCCTGCGGGCGAGGAAACACCGAACGCTCTCATCCCTCAGCCTCATTTCAAGCCATTGATGCTCCCAAATTACGTTGAGGGTGACGCCCGGCATAGCCCGCAGAAAGGCTATTTTTTTCTGACACGCTGCGTGGAGCTCTCCAAATGAGGTGTTTGTGAGAGGGTTTATTTCATGCTGTGTAAAACACCTTGCACACCCGTGGTAAAAACATCCGAGAAACTCCCACACTTTTATCCGGCCGTCAATCTGAGCATACCCATCAACATAATAACCTCCTATTTTTTTCTCGCCCCTGTTTAGAGCATGATCGATGATAATGTTTTGCGTCTCAGCAACCCATTCTAACCATTGCACGGCCACGTCCGAATATTTTTTATGCCTCGTTCTATAATTGTCGGCGGAGGGGATCGCCAGCGTTTTTGGAGCAAGAAAGTTAGTTTGGAAGACTTTCATACACGCCGAGGCGATTGTAACGCAGGTAAAAGGATCCACGAGTGTTTCAGCGATGAATTCAGACATAAATTTGGAGCAGGCTGCAGCCAAGATTTTTGTATCGTTATCACAATACATAACGGCCTCGGCTTTAAAATCGAAAATTGCGTTTTTTTTTCCGCACGTACCACGCGTTAAATTCCTCTCTTTCTCCCTCTGACATATTTGCGACCCCGTAAGCCGCTGAGTCAGGGTACGGACCGACATAGTTCAGATTTTTTTCTGAACTGAACAGGTGCGGAAAGTAACCTTTGCGGATGATTTCGTCTTTCAGCCGGATCCCCAGGGCTTTAGGCATCTGAGATAAGCGCATTGTAAGGAAAGATAACGAATCTATATATTTCTGTTTAAAGGCGGCGTCTGTCATGAGTAATAGTTTACTCCCGGTCATAATCACAGCGGGGGTTACGCCCTGCTGGACTAAATACTTTAGAAGCAAATAGCCGTCAAAACCTTTTGAGTTGTGAGCGATGAACACGTATTCTTTGAATTTTCTCGTTCTAAAATGTTTAAAGAAGCGGGCTACGCAGTCTGTCCCCCATGCGCTCCAAAAATCACCCGTCTTTGTTACAGCGCTGACGTAAAACGGTACGTGTTCCCCGTTATTATCGACATACGTTTCAAAATCATAAAAAACATATTTCTCTGAATGCGTCTCTTCAGCTTTGACCGGCGTCATATAGCAGAGGTGACCCTCGCTCGGCTCCTGGAGAGCCTCGCCGCATATATGACACCTCTTCTGCTTACACACGTGCGGAGCGCTGTTTTTAGAAAACGCTATGTAATACTCACGTTTACATCGAGGGCATTTTTTTCTGTTATCACACACATTAACGAACTTACCGGCGGAAGGACGATACTTCGGCTGTTTATGCAGGCTGTAACAGGTGGGAGAGCGACACTCCTTGTTACATTCGCTGCAGAATACAGGGTTATTTTTCTCATAACACTGCGTGGATTCACAAATTTTACAATATGACGGACAATTATGGGAGGCGTGGTTATTGTACCCCTCAAAGCAAAACTTACATACATATTTCACTCCCAAAAATCTCTTTAAATCGATGATTCCGTAAAAATGATTATTAAACAGAAAAACGAAAAGAGTTTTCTGCTGCGCCGGTATTCCTGTCTGGAATTTTGTCAGCTTTCTCTCCCCTTCGGCTCTGAAAAACACCACAATTTTACAACCCAGAGCGTTTTCAAATTTTCCCACCTGCTCTAAAGATACCGGCGTAGCTTCCGTTAATCCGACGCTATTTTGTAACGCCAGCCCGCGCTGCTCCGCCTCGTGCGTACTCAGATGAGGATTCAATAACTGAACGAGGTTTATCGCGAAACATAAACTGTTGTCAGGATTATACACGATATTAAGGCATTTGGATTTTTTCCTCAGAACCTCGTGATGGAGGAGGTCATCTATTCTGCGCTTCCCCGCGCCGTTCTGGTTGCGGATGACTTGAACCACTAATTCCAGAGACTCGTTGGCTAAAACGTTGGAATTTGATTGTATCAATCGTTCTAACAGATTTTGGAAGCCCGTTACATCGCCAGCGTCGTTATATGAGCTGATCAAAGCGGCCTCGTTGTAGACTGAGTCCCCACGAATCTCCATTTGGATAAAGTCCCCGGCCCTGGCTTGTGTTAAAGCCTTTTCGACCGAGTTATGAAGAGCCCCAACGACGTTACGGTAAAATTCCGCGTAGTCGGGAATTTCGTCGGCGCGCTGGAAATTGAGAGGCAGCCTGATTTCGATATTGTTAAAAGCAGGTCTCCTGATGACGTTAGCAGCCCCACCGCCCGTCATGGGAGAGTGTCGGCTGGGTCCCGGTCGTGCATCATCCCCGTCTTCCATCAAAACAGAGATCGCCGCGTTTATCGGGGTTAAACGAGCTCTGTTTAAAATCTCTTCTCCGCGCGCATTGCGCGGGGAGGGACTTCTTAAAGGTGAAAAAGCGCGAGCGTCGTTAGGCGTTTGATTTAATTCATCCACCGCGGATTGGACGTGAGGATTAACTTCACACGCGAGGAGGTTTACGGCGTTATTTAACGGAGTCAGACGTACCTGGTTCAACGCCGCGGGACCGGACTCGTCTGGAGGTGAGGTGTGCGGGGGATCAGGGGGCTCTTCAGTATCAGACTGGACCGTCGAATTTATAGCGTTAATCGCAGAAATGATGTAGGGGTTAATTTCTTCCGATTCTCGTTCAGCCGCTAAATTGTTAAGAGCCTCATTTAACGGTGTTAAACGAACACGACTTAAAAGTCTCTCTCCGGACTCGATGTTATTTCGAGGCGGCGAATTTAACGCCTCGGGTAATGGGCCATCTGCTCCAGGAGCGCTCCCTGCTGAGTCGATTATTAAAGCGTTTAAATCCAATACACGTCCGAAGTTATTTTCCCGATGTGAATTCTCTCCTTCCATCTTTTAAAATCTGTAGCAGGAAGAATCTACCTCAAGAAATTCAGTTAATATACCTCTTCAAAATGAATTCTCCCCTTCCATCGGAATAAGAGAAAAAATAAAAAAATAAAAACAGACTACACATTTTCAAGAAAGTTGCGTGACGAGGTTAATCCCAGCTCAGAATATCTTCGAGCCTTGCGTCTCGGTGGAAAATAGACGGTCTCCCTCCACCGCGTGCTGAAAAAAGAGAAAATCGTTAGTTATTAAATATTTAAAATAAATAAATACATAAACTCCGACTCCTTACCGTGTACATCCGCGGATCGTTTTACGGGTCTCTCCCACTGACCCGCTTCTCCATGGGCTGTGACAGAAAAAATCGGGTTATTCCAGAGTTTTAATCGTGATTTAATCTCGATCGCTGTACTTACATCTGCGTGGTGAAGTCGGGGCTTCCAGCCTTCGAACTTCTTCAGGGGGCTCTGACTTGATTTCTAGAATTAACATAAATAAATGAATACAAAGCATCACCCTCGCAAGCGGATATTCTGTACTATTTCAAATATATTACCGAGGACGGGTCCGAACGCGCTCTGGACCGTCTGCGTGGTTTTGTCTAAAAAAAAAAAAAAAAAAAAAAAAAAAGAGTTTCAGACGGCGTGCATCATTTAAAAACACTCATTTCTATCAAAACAGATTACTTAAATCACTTACCCTGAAAGCTGATGCGGTTTTCGCACTCTGCTCGAAGACAAGAAAACTTAATTAAACAACATGGTTTTCCAGGATTTTTTCCGCAAATTTATTCTATTTTATACCCATAGCTGGGGGTCCAGGCATCTTCACTCTTCACCGGTCGTAGTGGAAATGCTCGCTGACTCGTTCCCAGGGACGTAAGTGATAAGGAGCATTGTTTATTGTTCGGGCTCGGGGCAGCATCTCCGCTCAGCGGGTGTCCCGCGCCCCATGATCGATCGGCTAATATCTTAAAAGAAAACATCATCTGGCGTGAGTGATAAGGAGCATTGTTTATTGTTCTTCGGGTTCATCACCTCGGGGCAGCATCTCCGCTCAGCGGGTGTCCCGCCACACACACACACACACACACACACACACCCACACACACACACACACACCCACACGCACTCACACAGACACAGCGTCTGCAACAGGTTTTACAGCCGTGGGGTCATGTTTCCGCGAGCGGCTCTATGCGTGGGTATTTGACCGTCTTGCTGCAAAGACTTACAGCCGAGAGAGACGGCTATTTGTTCCCCTTCTTTAATTTACGAATTAAAAAACAGAAAAGGAAACGTAATAATTTAAGAATTAAAGATATTAAAGGGGCATTAAATAATAGACAGTGATTTATGTTTAATTATTTCAGAATTAGTTAATTCTTTAATACATTAAAAAGATCTAGGTATTTTTAATCATTCTTTAATTCATGAAATAAAATGACATTAAAATATTAGACCCTGGGTGGGAGGGGAGGTATGGCTTGGAGGCGGTGCTTGGCCGGGGTTAGGGGAGGAGCTTGGGGTGGGGCTAGGGGAGGAGCCAGGGGCGGAACTAGGGGAGGAGCCGGGGGCGGGGGCTTAGGGGCGGGACATACTGACGTCATCGACTCTGATTGGATGTGACGTCATAAGGGGCGGGGGCTCGGAGGCGGGACTAGGGCGGGGCTTAGGGGCGGGGCATAATGACATCATCGAGTATGATTGGCTGTGACGTCATAAGGGGCGGGGCTTGGAGGCGGGACTAGGGGAGGGGCTTAGGGGCGGGACATAGTGACGTCATCAATTCTGATTGGCTATGACGTCATAGAGGGGGCGGGGCTTAGTGACGTGGCCGATTTTGATTGGCAGCTGTCACTTTTTTGACGAAAGGTGGGTCAGTTTTCTCTCTTCCGTGGTCACAGCGCAGACAGGAAGGAAAGCGCTGCTCGCCTTTTTCTCCAGACTTCGAGCCTGGAGCCAGAGCAGCGCTGAGCTTAACTTCATGTGGTGTGATCGTTTTAGACTATGAAATTGATAATAATTGTAGTTTCGTCATTCCCTTAATTCGCCCATGCTGCAACCAGGTTTTGTCGTCTCTATTCGGTTGTCACAATAAAATAAATACAGAAATACATTTAAAAAATAAAGAAATCTGACAGATTAGGCGTGTCTTATTAATTGAGCGAGCAAATATCCACGTCAAGAATTATTGACGTGAAAAGAGAATACAGTGGTCCCTCGCTATAACGCCGCTCACCTGTCGTGGCCTCGGAGTCTCGCGGAGTATTTAGTCCAATTTTGCATGCCTTTTTAATTTTGTACAGTGTTCTGTGTTCCGCGTATCTGTTTATAAGAATCTTGTTGCCTAGAAGAGAAAAGAGCGCCAACAACTACTCATAACTGTGTTTGTCACACGGAAACAAACACCTGCAGCCAGGTGTGAGTGGAAAAAGGCGCAGCGCCAGGACGCAGAGGCCCGATCTGTGACATACTGGTCAGTCACTATTAATAATTTCTTATGTGTCCGACCTCGTTCGTTGATCGTTAAAATGAATTTGTTAGTTCTAAATGCCATCATAATTATTTATAGGAAAACGTTCTATTTTTATTTCTCAAACAAATGTTTGGGCCTGAAACAGTTTGGTATTATTTTCCTACTAAGGTTTGAACTTTGAGAGTGTTTACACACGAGAGAAAAGTGAGAAAATGTTCATGCCTGATTGAGAAGGTGTATAAACTGTGTAGTGAGGGGTTTTACAGCTTTGAAACGTCTATAATTGTAAAAAATAATGCTATGTCGCGGTTTCGCGTATTACGGGCTATTTTTTAGAACGTAACTCCAGCGATTAATGAGGGACCACTGTAACACTTTATTGATTATATACTACAAAACAATTGATACGACGGCTGCTTTTGACACTCTATTGGCACGCGTCGTGATTGGTGGAGTTCTTTTTCATTGCCGTCTTTCCGTCTTCCATGTCGTAAAATGAGGGTGTGTCTGAAGCGGAATCTGAATATTTATGGGCGTGTTTATTATAATTACGATCGTTTCCACCCACCGCATTTATCAAGATCACGTCAGGCGTACGCCAGAAATGGGCAGGTGCGCACTGCTTGATACATGTCACGGCGACTTTGGTGTATTTCAAGTTTACGCCGTAAATTTATGCCACAAGTGCGCAGCATTGATACATGAGGCCCATTATGTCTGAACACAAACAGCTTTAAGTTCACATCAACCTGCATTGTCATTCTGAACACAAAGTGGTTTTCATGGTCTTCTTGGTCTTGCTGATCCCACTGAGAGTCAGTTGGGTAGATTGTCCATCCATACAAGATCTCATACTTTATTGCTGGAAAAAGATGACTGAATTTTCTGGGCAGTGTTTCCCTTCCACAGGCTTGGCAGGACGGCCCGCTGTACCAAAAAGTGACTGCTCCTCCATCAACAAGAAAAAATTATGAGCTTTTACTCTGTGCTTTTAGCTTGAAAATACAGAGTGTGTTTCTCATCTCTGCACTCAGGATAGTATTGTTAAGATTTTAACGAAACTACTACTCACAGTAATACGGTTTAAACTTGTAGCAGATACAAGTTTAAATTTAATATTTAATGAATCCAAAAATTACTTAAATACTTCAATAGGGGCACCACCTGCATAGATGTGCAGGAATGTCATCTTAAAATCAATATTAATCAGTTTGAACTGAAAGTCATAAGTTTCAGATTTGATTAATTAAACAACTGTCTTTAACTGGACACAAGAAAAATTACTGATGTAACATTTACAGATTTTGTTTACATATGTACAGGTACAAACAAATTTGTGACAGAGTTTGTCAATATCACAAGTAGGGTGTTCACTCTCCGTTCTCCCAGGTATTTATTATTTATTTGGAGCTTTCCTGGACCATAGGCACCGGCGGTCAGCAAAGCCCTCGGCCACTGAGCGGGCTGCACGTGCATGTGCACATAGCCTGTGAAAAACTGGGCTGTGGAGTGAACCATTTCTGAAAAGCCACAGTGAAAAATCTGCTGGATACCCTGTTGAAAAACCGATGAAAACACTGATCACGTCACAATAAAGACATTTTTTTTTGAATAGTTAAACTTGATTCAGTTGAAGTGCACATCCTTTCACTTAGTCTGTGAGGTAGAGAGCAGCCAGTGGACCAAAACACAGTGCAGTTTATTTTTAACAACACACAAACTGCTTCATGTTTCACATTTCTTAAAATGGTGCCATGCTTACAGAACACTTTTTCAAAATGACAAAAAAAAAAAAAAGTAATGTGTTGTTAGCAGGTGTCTGTGAGCACATGACTGTCGTCGTGTCACTTTTATCCCCAGCAAGTAGGTGAGCGAGACATAAGAGGACAAAAAAGAATTTTGTGCAGTGATGTGAGTGCTGAGCTCTGACACATAGTTGGGTCATTTGTGTGTGGGCTAACTCCGTAGGGGGCCAAAATCCAAAATGGGCGTGACACACCACCTTGATCATTGGTTTTTCAATGGTTTGGTCTACAGTGCTGATCAGCATATGCTTTCTGTTTTCTTTTTTTTTTTTGGGGGGGGGGGGGGGGGCGTGAGGAATTCATATTTAATATTTTTATGATCCGGCCTCATTATGACCTCCAAATCAAACATAGCCACTGGCCGCCATATTGTAAAGTGGTTTTTCAATGGTTTGGTCTACAGTGCTGATCAGCATATGCTTTCTGAGGGTCTTTTTTTGGTGGTGGGGTCAAGGAATTCATATTTACTATCAGTTTTATGATCCGACCTCGCTATGGCCTCCAAATCAAAGATGGCCGCCATATTGTAAATCGGTGTTTCAATGGTCAGGCCTACAGTGCTAATCATCATATGCATTCTGGGGCTCACTCACACTCATTTTCAACCGCTTAGTCCAATTGAGGGTCGCGGGGGCTGGAGCCTATCCCAGCAGTCATGGAGCATGACGTGGAGTACACCTTGGACAGGATGCCAATCTGTCGCAGGGCCAGATATAGACAAACAAACATTCACACCTGCACACACACCTACGGACAATTTAAAGTTTCCAATCCACCTAACCTGTGTGTCTTTGAATCAATCAATCAATCAATCATTTTTTTTTTTTATATAGCGCCAAATCACAACAAACAGTTGCCCCAAGGCGCTTTATATTGTAAGGCAAGGCCATACAATAATTATGTAAAACCCAAAACGACCCTCTGTAAGCAAACACTTGGCTACAGTGGAAAGGAAAAACTCCCTTTTAACAGGAAGAAACCTCCAGCAGAACCAGGCTCAGGGAGGGGCAGTCTTCTGCTGGGACTGGTTGGGGCTGAGGGAGAGAACCAGGAAAAAGACATGCTGTGGAGGGGAGCAGAGATCGATCACTAATGATTAAATGCAGAGTGGTGCATACAGAGCAAAAAGAGAAAGAAACAGTGCATCATGGGAACCCCCCAGCAGTCTACGTCTATAGCAGCATAACTAAGGGATGGTTCAGGGTCACCTGATCCAGCCCTAACTATAAGCTTTAGCAAAAAGGAAAGTTTTAAGCCTAATCTTAAAAGTAGAGAGGGTGTCTGTCTCCCTGATCTGAATTGGGAGCTGGTTCCACAGGAGAGGAGCCTGAAAGCTGAAGGCTCTGCCTCCCATTCTACTCTTACAAACCCTAGGAACTACAAGTAAGCCTGCAGTCTGAGAGCGAAGCGCTCTATTGGGGTGATATGGTACTACGAGGTCCCTAAGATAAGATGGGACCTGATTATTCAAAACCTTATAAGTAAGAAGAAGAATTTTAAATTCTATTCTAGAATTAACAGGAAGCCAATGAAGAGAGGCCAATATGGGTGAGATATGCTCTCTCCTTCTAGTCCCCGTTAGTACTCTAGCTGCAGCATTTTGAATTAACTGAAGGCTTTTTAGGGAACTTTTAGGACAACCTGATAATAATGAATTACAATAGTCCAGCCTAGAGGAAATAAATGCATGAATTAGTTTTTCAGCATCACTCTGAGACAAGACCTTTCTAATTTTAGAGATATTGCGTAAATGCAAAAAAGCAGTCCTACATATTTGTTTAATATGCGCTTTGAATGACATATCCTGATCAAAAATGACTCCAAGATTTCTCACAGTATTACTAGAGGTCAGGGTAATGCCATCCAAGTAAGGATCTGGTTAGACACCATGTTTCTAAGATTTGTGGGGCCAAGTACAATAACTTCAGTTTTATCTGAGTTTAAAAGCAGGAAATTAGAGGTCATCCATGTCTTTATGTCTGTAAGACAATCCTGCAGTTTAGCTAATTGGTGTGTGTCCTCTGGCTTCATGGATAGATAAAGCTGGGTATCATCTGCGTAACAATGAAAATGTAAGCAATACCGTCTAATAATACTGCCTAAGGGAAGCATGTATAAAGTGAATAAAACTGGTCCTAGCACAGAACCTTGTGGAACTCCATAATTAACTTTAGTCTGTGAAGAAGAATCCCCATTTACATGAACAAATTGTAATCTATTAGACAAATATGATTCAAACCACCGCAGCGCAGTGCCTTTAATACCTATGGCATGCTCTAATCTCTGTAATAAAATTTTATGGTCAACAGTATCAAAAGCAGCACTGAGGTCTAACAGAACAAGCACAGAGATGAGTCCACTGTCCGAGGCCATAAGAAGATCATTTGTAACCTTCACTAATGCTGTTTCTGTACTATGATGAATTCTAAAACCTGACTGAAACTCTTCAAATAGACCATTCCTCTGCAGATGATCAGTTAGCTGTTTTACAACTACCCTTTCAAGAATTTTTGAGAGAAAAGGAAGGTTGGAGATTGGCCTATAATTAGCTAAGATAGCTGGGTCAAGTGATGGCTTTTTAAGTAATGGTTTAATTACTGCCACCTTAAAAGCCTGTGGTACATAGCCAACTAATAAAGATAGATTGATCATATTTAAGATCGAAGCATTAAATAATGGTAGGGCTTCCTTGAGCAGCCTGGTAGGAATGGGGTCTAATAGACATGTTGATGGTTTGGATGAAGTAACTAATGAAAATAACTCAGAACAATCTGAGAGAATGAGTCTAACCAAATACCGGCATCACTGAAAGCAGCCAAAGATAACGATACGTCTTTGGGATGGTTATGAGTAATTTTTTCTCTAATAGTTAAAATTTTGTTAGCAAAGAAAGTCATGAAGTCATTACTAGTTAAAGTTAATGGAATACTCAGCTCAATAGAGCTCTGACTCTTTGTCAGCCTGGCTACAGTGCTGAAAAGAAACCTGGGGTTATTTTCTTCAATTAGTGATGAGTAGAAAAATGTCCTAGCTTTACGGAGGGCTTTTTTATAGAGCAACAGACTCTTTTTCCAGGCTAAGTGAATGTGGGAGGAAGCCTGAGCACCTCGAGGGAACCCACGCAAACACGTGGAGAACACGCAAACTCCACACAGAAAGGCCACAGGTGGGAATCGGACCCATGACTTTCTTGCTGTGAGGCAACAGTGCTAACCACTAATCCACCGTGCCATTCTGGGGCTGTTTGGATCAAACACTTCATATTTAATAACGTGCATGTACTTTTTTTTATTTTTCAGATCTACATGTATCTGCACGTGTGCTGTTGGCTACCACTGTATGAGGATAAAAACATTTGTTTAATTACACTCTGAGCCTGGAATGTTGGTTCTAATGGGATGCTTACAAGTGAAATCCAAAAACTGGATAGGGCTTGACAAATTTGATGATGGTGATGTTCATAACAAAACTGTATGGGATAAAGGGCCAACTGGTTACTATGTGCACAATTTATGTTACAGTAGTGTTCAAAATAATATTAGTGCTATGTGACTAAAAAGATTAATCCAGGTTCCGTACTTCTTATTGTTACATGGGAAACAAGGTACCAGTAGATTCAGTAGATTCTCACAAATCCAACAAGACCAAGCATTCATGATATGCACACTCTTAAGGCTATGAAATTGGACTATTAGTAAAAAAAAAAAAAGTGGAAAAGGGTGTGTTCACAATAATAGTAGCATCTGCTGTTGACGCTACAAACTCAAAACCATTATGTTCAAACTACTTTTTTAGCAATCCTGTGAATCACTAAACTAGTATTTAGTTGTATAACCACAGTTTTTCATGAGCCTTTGCCATTCTGGTTATTCTTCTATCCATTTTGATGGTTGTTTTCCATTTTCTTCCACAGGTTTCTGGTTTTTTGTCCATTTTAAACCATTGGAGATCATTGTAGATGAACAGCCTATAATTTTTTGCACCTGCGTATAAGTTGTCCCCTCTCCAATCAACTTTTTAATCAAACTACGCTGTTCTTCTGAACAAGGTCTTGAACATCCCATTTTCCTCAGGCTTTCAAAGAGAAAGCATGTTCAACAGGTGCTGGCTTCATCCTTAAATAGGGGACACCTGATTCACACCTGTTTGTTCCACAAAACTGACGAACTCACTGAATGCCACACTACTATTATTGTGAACATCCCCTTTTCTACTTTTTTTTTTTTTTACTAATAGCCCAATTTCATAGCCTTAAGAGTGTGCATATCATGAATGCTTTGTCTTGTTGGATTTGTGAGAATCTACTAGTACCTTGTTTCCCATGTAACAATAAGAAATATACTCAAAACCTGGATTAATCCTTTTAGTCACATAGCACTACTATTATTTGGAACACTACTGCATGTCACACTATCAACATTCAACCTCGGGAAAGCCAGAAATCGCAAAGAGAAAGAAAGTGACAGCACCCAGAGTTCCAGTCAAACTCTTGGTTCAGACAAGTGTGATGATGAGCCAGAGACCCCTTTATCACCAGGCGTCTGCATTCCTCAATGGGTGGCCCTCTCAATGATAAAACAAAGTGTATTTGGTGTACAAAAGGTCAGGACACCAAGCACCCAAACAGATCACGCAGCAAGCCCTTTAGAATCTATACTAAATCAGCATGACAAGCCTTCAAACGCCATTCTATCTTGATCAAAGAAGCTAGGCAGCTAAGAGATCGTTTGACTTGGCTTACTGAATCAACATCAGCACTGGTAGATCCTTTTGAAAATGATATCATGTACCACCATACCTGTTGGCAGAAGTACATCAGTCACAGACAGTTGAAGCCTGAAGATGCGATGCACCTGCAGAGTGTGTCTCTTTCAGAAGCCAGGAGTGTTTTTCAGACATGTGGTTTTGGTCATCTTTAATGAGCATGAAATCTGTTATTTGCAGTGTCTTCTAGAAGATTACATACGTATTCTACAACCCCAATTCCAATGAAGTTGGGACATTGTGTAAAATGTAAATAAAAACAGAATACAATGATTTGCAAATCCTCTTCAACCTATATTCAATTGATTACACCACAAAGACAAGATATTTAATGTTCAAACTGATAAACTTTATTGTTTTTGTGCAAATATTTGCTCATTTTGAAATGGATGCCTGCATTTCACAAAAGCTGGGACAGTGGTATTTTACCACTGTGTTACATCACCTTTCCTTCTAACAACACTCAATAAGCGTCCTTTACAAAACTAAATTGATTAAAATAAACAAATAAATAACAAAAACAACAAAAACCAAAAACAGATATAAAGTGGTCCCTCGCTATAACGTGGTTCACCTTTCGTAGCCTCGCAGTTTCGCAGATTTTTTTTGTGCAATTTTGCATGCTGCTTCTTTTTTTTTTTTTTTTTTTTTTTTTTAAACAGTGCATTGTGTTCTGCATCCTTATCAGGCGGGCCGGTCGCGGCACCGGTCAGCATCAATGCGATTGCTCTCACTGCCTCCAATGTGCTTACCGAGTCTGCGGGCTCGGTAAGCGCCACAGCGGGCACTCACACCGCCCCACTGTCTGATGTGCGGAGTTGCGGCCAAAATCTGGCAACAGGTCCAGAGACTACGCTCGCTGTTTTGATGCAGAGCACTCCAGCACACCGCAAGGATAGAATTCTTGCGGAAAAATCCGCAGCGCTGCATGGTCTCGGTAACCGCAGCCGCAGAGCACCGTGGCCACTGAGAAAGGTTTGTATCTTTTTAAGGACTTGGATTCTTTGTGGGTCCCACATCCGTCCCGCAACGGTAACACCGGAGGCAGTGAGCGAAGAAACAGCACATGCATTGTGTTCTGCGTGTGCCTGTTTATAATCTTCTCACCCAGAAAAAAAAAAAGAGCACCAACAACTACCCATAACTGTGTTCTTCACTCGGAAAAAGACACCTGCACCGAGGTGTCACTTAGTGGAAAAATACACTACAGCGGAGCGGCGCCAGGACGAAGAGGCACGATCAGAGGAACTGTGAAACACTGGTCAGTCACTATTAATAATTTCTTATGTGTCCAACCTCGTAGGTTGATCATTAAAATTAAATTTATTAGTTCTAAAAACCATCATTATTATTTATAGGAAAATGTTCTATTTTTATTTCTCAAACAAATGTTTGGGCCTGAAAACAGTTTTTGATCTTTGGTTTCAATCTATAATACTGGACTTATTTTTCTACTAAGGTTTGAACTTTGAGAGTGTTTACACAGGAGAGAAAAGAGAAAATGTTAATGCCTGTTTGAGAAAAGTGTATAAAGTGTGTAGTGAGGGGTTTTACAGCCTTAAACATCTATAATAATTGTAAAAAATAACGCTGACTACTTCGCGGATTTCGCCTATTGCGGGTGATTTTTAGAACGTAACTCCCGTGATAAACGGGGGACCCACTGTAATTCACTTTCAGCACCCGATTCCCTGACTTGTTAGACATGTATTTTTGTGCACTGGAATAATCTCATTTCACCATTTCTGCTTCTGTCCAGCAGGAGGCAGTGATAGTTTGTCTGCTTTTGATGGCATTTTGTCCAGAAAGACCTCAGAGATCATGTGGGTTGATGATCCTGATTGGCTTATGTCATAGGGTTCCACCAATGATGGAGCAGAAGGTTTGTTTTTTTTTACACTCTTACAAGCAGACGTTTTAATCTACCGAGGTGGAGATTTAGCCTGTGACTGAAGCACTGACTGCAGCCTTTTCCAGTCGTTCAGAGTCACTGAGGAAGATACGATGACGTCGTCAACAAGCATTACCACAATTGGTCGGTGTAGTCTACATCTCTACCGTCTGCAAAATTTATACCATGAAGCGGTGATATCTTATATATTGCCCACCCCTACTGGAGTTTATGTAAATTTCATTAGATGGGTCATTCTGAGATCAGGACATTCGTGACTTTGGGGTGGGCAGTTGTTTGTACTTACCAATGAAACATCAATTTACAATATGGCGGACAGGGACCATCTTTGATTTGGAGGCCATAACAAGATCGGATCATGAAACTGATATTAAATAAGAATTACATGACCCCAAAAAACCCAGAATGCATATGCTGATAAGCACTGTAGGCCAAACCATGAATTCCTCGACACACACAAAAAAGAAAAACAGAAAGCATATGCTGATCAGCACTGTAGGCCAAGCCATTGAAAAACCAATTATCAACATGTTGTGTGGTGGCCATTTTGGATTTTGGCCCCCTGCGGAGTTAGCCCACACTTTCGCGAGGGTCACCACCACTATGTTTTTTTCAATTAACCCTCACAGAACACAAATCCATTGAGAAACCAACCTTCACTCTCCACGGTCACAGACGTTCTCCAGATGACCCAACTAACAGTAACGGTCAGTTTCAGATCCTCGTCTCACCTCTGAGCTTTGATCTGGATCTCATGGCCCCCAAACAGACTGGATTTCAAGGGTCCCTCCTCTGTGTCCTCACACGGATCCATAGCAGAGTCCAAACCTTCACAAAGAACACAACAGCATGCTGTCACACAGGATTTCCCAGGATTCCTCTGTGTCACATAAACTCATCACTACTGCATCTCAGGTTCAGAGTGTTTTTTCCCCCCAGTGTGCTTATCTTGAATGTTTGTTCCCATTGCATACTTTGTGGAACATCTCATAACTCTAACTTTTCAGGAGGAAATGCAGGAATATTTTTTTTAAATCCCATTGGATTGGAAATATAAAACTATGGCCCCATTTACATGCACATTATCTGATTACTGGAGTTATCAGATAATATGTTTTATCAGATAGCAACCATTATGATTAACAAAAATCAGATCAACTTTGGATGAAAACTGCTTCAGTGTGGTTAATTATATTAAGAGCCAATTTTTTAAGGATCAGGCGGGCTATGATTCAAGCCGACTCAGATTTCAACAAAACATGGCTCAGAGATGAAACCTACCAAGAAACAAACTTTCCCCAAATTTTTCAACGGAGTGACCTTGTCACGGGTCATCAAAGTTCAAGGCAAAAATACACAAAAACTGGTATTTCATTAAATTCTCATCTTTCAAGTGGTGTAACATTCAGAGCCATCAAGTCCCCAAGCCAGTTTAACTATCAAATGACTTATGGAGGCAAACTCTTTCATCTTACATACATATTAGGTTGGGGGATCGATGGCGCTGAATGTAGGGGTGCTCAAAGTCCGGTTATTTTGTGAAACTGGCTGTATTTAAAAGGCCCATAACCCTCTGCACCATCAAGACCCCAACCAGATTTCAATGTTATCAACAAATATAGGTCCTACTCTATCAAATGCAACTGAAAAAACATTGGGGTCTTGATGGCGCTGGCCACCAGGGGGCACCAACGTACTTGACTTGCCCAATTTTGAGGAAGTTTCGCACCACCTGGTGGCCCATGCCATTAGCCTTTTTTAACAAAATTTGCAGGGCTGGATAAACTAACATCTCTACTTCATATAACAGTTTGCAGAATGTTGTTGATATCACTGAAATCTGACATTAATTTAAATAACCTGTCCAAAATTAGTTTGGTTAAAATTTGAACCATAAGTTAAAAATGTATGCCTCTGGATGACTTGGGTGATATTGCCGTCGTATCAGTATGGGGTTAAAAGAAATTAGTTTTTTTTTTGGTGACCAGTTCTCCTTTGCCCGCAGAGGATAGAGCGCGCAGCTCTCCTCTTTTTGCAGAGGGCAGAACTACACATCTACTACAAAACATTTACCAGGTAGGTGTTCAACTAATTTTAAATTTTATAAGAGTTTATAGCTGTTCAGCTTTGTTTACCGCATTAATAGTCTAAAAATTATCGTAAGATAATTAGTCCGATAATGGTTTTCAAAGTTATCTGAAAAGATAATCCGATAATGAAAACTTTATCTTTGATAATTATTGGTTATCGGAACTGTGCCCACCACTGGAAGAACTTGAGGCTAGACATGAAGAGGCAGACACCAGGATGGTGCTCTATTGTACCAAGGCCCAAGCGTGGCCTCAAAAGATGCAGATGTTTCTCTCTCTTTTGCAAACCCACATTTCTGCACACTTCCACATTTACACTATTTGGGTCGACATGTCACGCCTGGGAGCAAATTTGGCAAATAATACTATAAAGTTACCAAGGAAAAGGAGGAATACCAGATGAAGGGAGGTGATGGTCTAGCGGTTAAGGTGTTGGGCTTGAGATCAGAAGATCCTTGGTTCAAATACCAGCCTGAGTGGAAAATCACTAAGGTCTTTAATCCCCTATTGCTCCCGGTGTGTAGTGAGCACCTTGTATGGCAGCACCCTCACATCAGGGTGAATGTGAGGCATTATGTGTAAAGCACTTTGACCGTCTGATGCTATATAAATGCAGTCCATTTACCATTTATGAGGAAAATATTTGACGGTTACAACAACACGTTATAAAGTATCAGTAACGCAAACAAAGCTGAGTGAACAAACCTGTTCTGTAGAAGAAATTTGGAGGATTAAAAACAGCATCCAGCCCTTTACCTCTTTTGTTCTCTCCTTTTAAATGACACATTTCTTCTTCCTGGTCTGTGATTGTTCCTTCATCAGCAGGTGTTTGCTGTAGTTTCAACTTGTCACTCAGCTGCTGGACTTCAGACATGTTTGTAGAAAGACTTTAAAACACACAAAAGAGTCAACAACCAAGTGGAGGAAAGACTAAAAACAGGCCGATTTAATCATCTGCTACCCAGGCTTTCCTTACGTACCTGCTGCAACCAGCTGATTAGAGAGAGAGAGAGAGAGAGAGAGAGAGAGAGAGAGAGAGAGAGAGAGAGAGAGAGAGAGAGAGAGAGAGAGAGAGAGAGAGAGAGAGAGAGAGAGAGAGAGAAAATGTTGTCCATAATAAAATTAAGTGTTCTGAACATCCATGGTCAGTGATCAGGAAGAGAAAAGAAGACAATGAGACATTTTCTCCATTTTGTGGCAAAGTAATGGAATAATTTCATTAATAACTACACTAGGGCTGCAGCTATCGAATATTTTTGGAATCGAGCATTCTATCGATTATTTTATCGATTAATCGAGTAATCGGATAAAAAATGTACTTTTGTATTTTTAAACAATATCAGTAGTGGCAGGGCTCTCCCTGAGCAATGGCACAATGTCGCTGTGCCATCATGCAGATTTTTAAGTTTAGGATGTTCCCTCTCTCTGTTTTCCCAGGTAATTATTTATTTTTTCACATTATTAAGAGTTTTGGAGCTTTGCCAAACCATAACCCCAGGCAGTCTGTGAAATCTTCAGTCTGCGGACAGGACATTCTTTTTTTTAACTGCACATTTCATTTGCACTTTTTATTGCTGTGATTTATTCAGTGTTTAGTGTCTATTTCTACATACCGTACAGAGCAGCTCAAACCGAAGTCAAATTCTTTGTTTTCTGTGGATACTTGGAGAATAACAAAGCCTTTGAAAAAACGGCTGTGGGGTGCAACATTTCCACAACAGCTGTACTGATAAATTAACTCTACAGCCTGTTGATGAAAACTCTTATCTAATCTGAATAAAGGCATTTTTGAATAGTTAAACATGATTAATTTGAAGTGCGCTTCCTTTCGCTTCATCTGCGGCGGTGGAGAGCAGCCAGTGGAGCAAACCATGTTTAAAATATTTTATATATATAACACACTGCTTCACTTTAAATGCATATTAAGTCCGTTTCAGACGATCAGCACAGACCCTTTCTCTTAAAAGGCTTTATTTTAGTCAGCATGTGGCTTCGTAAACTTGTAGCATCACCTGCTACATTGATTAGCGCTTACATTGCTCTACGGTCTTTTTCTCGGTTTTTGTGGTGATCGTTACAGTGCCACCTACAGGCCTGGCATATGTACTACAGCCTTAAACGAAGCTTAGAGGCAAAGAATTTGCCTCGAACATTTTTTGTAATCGAATTATTCGAATTACTCGATTAATCGTTTCAGCCCTAAACTACACCACAACACTAATGGAGCGCAAACCTCCAGCAACACTAGCTTCCAATTCCACAAATTTTTACCTTGGAATAACTTTTCAAGGACAAAGTAATGTTAGACGTGGCTTTTTATAAACTATCTTTACATGTGATCAAATGTCAGGACTATGTATTTAGGTCATGCACTTGAATCAGATTCTTTGTGGTGTTGTCAGGGTTTTTTTTTTTTTTTTTTTTTTTTTTTTTTTTTACTTTTTCAGTTTCTGAATTCTTTTGCAGATATTTTTAACAGAACATTGGTTATCACTGATATGTGCAATTTGTCATTGCCTTTTGACACTTGGTTTCTGACTTACAACTGGAAGACAAACAGGCATAAAATTGGAACCTCTGTCCAATTTTGGTGGTGTAGGTAAATCTATAACAGAAAAATGAGAGTGATTGAGGCACTTTTGATGAAGATATAATGCAAAATGTACACCAAAGGGCTTTTCAATATTAAATTCAAATGTCCACAAAAAAAACCCCAATCAGGATCAAAGGTTGTCAGGTGATAGTGAGTGCCAGTCTGTGCCTCACCTTCAAATATGAGAATGACTTGGACAAATTGGTTAAGATATGTAAAATATACATTAAATGGGGTTTTCAATGTTAAATTTAGATGGCCACAAAATCTGTAATCTGGATCAGATACGGATCAAACTTTGTCAGTCGATAAAGGCTACCATCCTACATAACACTCAAATATGAAAGAAATTAGATTTTTTTTTTTTAAGTATAGTTATGATTTTTTTTTTAATTGTTCAGTGTTAAAGATAGGAATTTTCCGGTTTTAGGATTTTTCCTGATTTTGCCCGATGACAGATAAGTAAAAATTGTGAAAAATCAGTATATGTGGAAAAACTGTAGGCTCCAGGCTGTTCACAAACAAACAAGCAGGGGTGAAAACATAACATGAGCTTCAGATATTATGAATTGTGCGCATAGTTCTATTTCATCCTTCCTGACCACAAGAGGTGGTGCCTAAAGCACTGAATGATCATCTCCGTGCGAACGCAGGTCAAGAATAAATATAAACAAAGTCACATGTGACCGTCAGGTGATCTACGTGAACCAGAAGCACAATCCCTTAAACCTTCTCGCGAGCAAATGAGGATTCCAAGGGACTGTAGTTACATACATAACTTTCGTTCCATTTTTGGTGTATACTGGAAAAACTGTAATAGATAGTACTGATTACTGATCGACTTCATCAGTCCAACAAGCTGAACTGTCCATTTATCATCATAAAGCGCTGTTTGTCTTATTTATTTTTGCTGATATTTTGTGTTCATAAGAACTCCAACACAAACTAACAGCTATCATTTGGATGTGGTGGAGTTGGTCTGCAATAAAGTTTCGTGGACAAACCTGCTCTGGATCAGCGAACTTCAGGCTTGAAAACAGCATCCAGCACGTTGACTAGTTTCTTCTCTTCTTTCCACTTTTCTTCTCGCTGCTCTGATGTTTTTTGTTTCTACCAACTCAAATACCTCGGCATTAGCAGCAGTTAGCCGCTGTTTCAACAACCTTCTCAGCTGAAGCTTGAATCTTCGACTGGATTGGGTTGCTTGACGCGACCCAGTCGAAGATTCAAGCTTCTCTACTATGGAAACCACCTGGACAACTGAGAGCCTACACAGAAACCTTTTCAGCTGTTCCGCCTTTTCTTCTTCCGGTTTACTGTCAACCTTTGTGCTTCTGGAGCTCTTCAAAAAACATATTTGAGGATCACAGAATTAAGTTTCACGAAGAGTCTCCAGCTAACTAACTTTAGCCTCGTACGACAGGAAACCTCTTCTTCATTGAATTGTAATGGCGGTGACAAATTTATCGTTGCATTCTCGCCCCCTGCTGGACTGGAGTGTGGAGATGGGTTCTTCAATGTGCTCATCACACTGCTGTCATTGTCAGAGTGCAGCAGATAATCAATAAATGACTGACTTTGCATATTTCCTGCCAGTCAAACAAACTGAAGGCTGTGTGTGAGTTTGTTCCTCCATTATGTTAAGACACAGTATTCCAGTACTTTATGATGCAACATCAACAGGTTATGGACCCAAGAAGGAGTTTGGCAGCCGATGTACCCAATTATGTTTTGATGGAGATGAGAAAAACTATGAGTTATGGGAAACTACGTTTCTCACACACCTGCGTCTTCTCGGTCGAAAGAGGACCAAACTGCAAGAGCCAGATGAAGGTGACGAGGGTGCAGATGAAAGATGCTGAAAGAAATGAAGAGGTGTTTGTTGAACTGATTCAAGTGTTGGATGATGAAAGTCTGTCACTTGTGATGAGAGATGCAGCGAATGACGGCAGGAAGGTGCTTCAGATTCTCAGAGACCATGATGCTGGTAAGGTGAAGCCACGTGTGATCAGCCTGTATACGGAGCTGACATCCCTTCAAAAAGCTGTTCATGAGAGCATCACAGATTATATTATTCATGCCGAGACTGTTATCACCACACTGAGGAAGGAAGAAGAGACTTTGAGTGATGGTTTATTGATTGTGATGATTCTGGATCAGACTTAAGTCATTCTCCATCCACATTAAGGGCGCCTTCACACACAGTACGAATGTGGTCAAATTGCGCATGAAGTGCGCATTAAGCAGGAACTGTATGCAGTACGTGTAAAACTGTAGCTGCCTCCAATGCCTCATACACCCATTGCTACAACTATTTGCGCACACCAGTGGCTGAAAAACAGAGTGTGGCTGTGAGAGTCCAGTCGTTCGCTCTCGTGGCAGGTCTCGGCCAAATTCTAGTTGACACGCACGCACATCTAACACTGCTCACTTGGCACTTAGAAATGTGTGTCCATTCGCACTATTAGCACAAAAACAATCACCAGACGATCACATTCGAGGTGGATGTGTAGTCATAGTGACATTGAATCAAAGAAGAAATCAGTAGTTTTTTTTTATTTTAATTTTTTTAATTTTCTAAATATCTGGTCTGGTGATACAAAAACTTTAGTTTCTCGGTGTCCAACACACAATCATCCAGCCACGTTTCATTCACACCTCTAACGGCAGCTCTGGATCCCTCAGTGATTAGACGAAGCTTGTCCACGTTGGGCCATGCTTTCACGTGGAGGAAATGCAGCCTTTCTGTTTGAAACGGTTGAAGTTTGGTTCTGGGGGCAGGTCTTCAACTTGGACGTCAGAAACTGAAATGTTAGTTGGATTCTCCGTTAATGTGCACTTACTGCAGTACCAAGGCTGGTCAGAGTTCCAGAGCCTGGTGTAGGCTGATGAATCCATGTTGATACATTTGCAGTGGACCACAGATTGCAAGTGTCACAGCAGACGCCTTTCTGGTTGGATCTCACCGGCTTCCAACAGTCAATACATGGAAATGCCGTAGGGCCAGGATTCAGGTGTGAATCCCTGGCTAGCAGCACCAAAACCAAAGCAAGAACCAACCAAGGTTTCACTGGGCGCCATGTGTGTTTCCGTTTCCATTTGACAGCAGTGTCCCTGACCCCGGGGTCCATAGCAACAAGGTTTGCCGTAGTTTTCATTGTAGAGTGACAATGAAAAGGAGAAAGGGAGATAGATATTCAAGATTTCTTCATTCAGAAGAAACAAAATGAGAGCAGGAACAGTGTAGGTCAGCAGGTGTCGAGCTCTGAAATCAGAAGTGAAATTCAGAGTCATCCTGAATGCAGCAGCCAGGGATCACATGCTGAACAAATCTTCCAGGGCTGGACCAGCACTCATGGACCTCCAGGTCAAAATACACATATGACGAAAACTGTTTAAAAATGTAGTATCATGTGTTGTTCTGCAGGATTTGACAGCTGATCAGTGAATGAAGTAACTTAATTACCTACTTTCAATTCCTAAATTAAGTCAGCATTGTGCACTGTGCTACGCAACCTGGGAAAGGTCACTTAAAGTGCTATTTTTCCGCGGGTGCTGTGTGCCTTCCCCCGGCAGTCTGCTGTGGAGAATCCAGCTGCAGCTCCTCTCAGGATGGCGCTGTTAAATGCGCGCTCCATTGCTAACAAGACTTTCATTTTGAATGATTATATTCGCTCCAAAGACCTGGAATTTTTGTTTCTAACTGAAACCTGGCAGAGGGAAATGGAACACGCCCACCTCATTGAACTCTGTCCCAAAAATTTCCGATTCTTCAGCTCGCCACGTTTGTGTGGACGTGGTGGCGGACTTGCTGCGGTGTGTAGGACCAGCTTTGTGTGTCAACGTGTGAGTTCAGAATCATTTCCATCTTTTGAATCACTGATTTTAAAAGTTGGGAGAACTAATCCTTTTTATTGTGTTTTAATATATCGTCCACCTGGTCAGTGCACTTCCTTCCTCAAGGAGTTTAGCGACTTTTTATCTACAACTCTCAAGCTGTCCAGACTTTTAATTGTTGGTGATTTTAATTTCCATGTTGATGATGCTTCTGATAAATCTGCTGCTAAATTCATCACTCTGATGGAATCTTTCAACTTGATCCAACACGTGTCTGGCCCCACACACAGCAAAGGTCATGTTTTAGATCTTGTTTTTACTCTGGGTCTTAATATTGAGTCTATTTATTCTGAGGATATTTTTATTTCTGATCATGTTTGTATTCTCTTTAATTTGTCTCTTAATCTGGATTGTCCGTCTGCTCCTCCTGTGATCTGCTCTCGCATTTTTAATCATTTTACTGCAGATGTATTTTCTGCTGCTTTTAACCTTGATGAGTGTTAATTCTTTTAATCATCATTGTCTGTCAATTTTGGACAGAGTGGCTCCTTTTAAAACCAGACACGCCCCTCTGAATAACTCCTCCCCCTGGATGAATGACAGTATTCGTAGTGTTAAGAGATCATGTCGGAAAGTGGAGCGGTTGTGGAAATCTACAAAGCTCCAGGTCCACCTCCTTCATTTAAAGGAGCTTTTAATCTCTTTTAATAATATGGTGAAAGATGCGAGGGCTGCTTATTTTTCCACTTTAATTTCTAACAGAAATGCTATCCTGTGGTGTGCCTCAGGGTTCTGTTCTGGGACCTATATTGTTTGCTCTATATTTGCTCCCACTTGGTCATGTCTTGAGTAGTTTTAGAGATGTCTCCTACCGCTGTTATGCGGATGACATCCAGCTGTACATCTCATTCACTCCTCAAACGGTCTCTAGGGTATCTGCTCTTCAGAACTGTGTTGAGGTTATTGGTGACTGGATGGCGGCCAACTATTTGTCCTTAAATATAGCAAAGACTGAGGTCCTTGTTTGTGCCCCTGACAAGTTTGTTCCCACTGTGGTTGGGAATCTTGGTTCTCTGGCCCCTTTTGTTCGCTCAGCAGTGAGGAACTTGGGTGTTACGTTCGATCACTCCCTCAATTTTGACGCGTATGTTACCCGCCTGGCACAGTCTTGTTTTTTCCATTTGCGCAATATTGCCCGTCTGCGCAGCATTGTGTCTCGGGCGGAGATGGAGATGATCATTCATGCATTTGTGTCATCACGTTTGGATTACTGTAACTCTCTATTTTTTAGCCTTAGCAAGTCCTCTTTGGACCGCTTACAAACGGTTCAGAATACGGCTGCGAGGCTGCTGACGAGGTCATCAAAGAGGTCACATATAACCCCAATCCTCTCCTCCTTGCTCTGGCTCCCCATCCATTTCAGACTCCAATTTAAAATTCTAGTACTGACTTTTAAAGCTCTGCATGGTCAAATGCCATCTTATATCACCGAGCTATTACATCCATATGTGACAAGTAGGTCTCTGAGGTCTTCGGACCTGGGCCTATTGGTTGTGCATAGGACAAGACTGAAGACCAGGGGAGACTGTGCTTTCGAGGTGGTGGCACCTAATGTGGAATGCATTGCCTTTGGACCTACGCTCCGTGGACTCTGTTGAAACATTTAAAGTGAAGCTAAAGACCCTTTTGTATAGGCTGGCTTTTACCTAGTTTTTATGATTTTATGTTTCTGCTGTTTTTAATTTCTCTGTTCTTATGTGAAGCACTTTGTGATTTCTATCTTGAAAGGTGCTATATAAATAAACCTTACTTACCGTATTTTCCGGACTATAAGTCGCACTTTTTTACATGTTTTGGCCTGGGGTGCGACCTATACTCCGGTGCGACTTATAAATGAAAAATATACCGGTAGGATCTCAATTAATTTACTGTAACAAAACAATTTTACGTGACAGAGTCGATCTATGTTTTAAAATGTCCACCGGAAAAGGAAATGCAATGCATCATGGGCACTGTAGTATGACGGCCATCCTATAGTTCACGCTGGTCGCGATAACCAATCAGAGAACAGAACTTTGGATGCGTATTCCTCACCTCACCCACAGCGTGTGAAGCTGACGAACTCGGTGCTTGCTGTTATTCCGGCTTGGCGAACAGAACAGCTTCAACCCTTGGATATCAATGTGAGCAGAGTGTTTAAGTTGACGCTGAGAGCTGCGTGGGAGCATTGGGTGAGCGACGGCGGAGGATTAGTGTATGCACTTGGAAGGAGCTGGCGTCGATGATTGTGAAAAGCGTTTGAAGCAGACGAACATGGTGTTTATTCCGGGACGGCTAACAAGACAGCTTCAACCCTTGGATATCAGTGTGAGCAGAGTTGACGCTGAGAGCTGTATGGGAGCACTGAGCGACGGCGGAGGATTAGCGTCTGCACTTGGAAGGAGCTGGATCGACACCGCTGGGTGGTCATGAGCTGTGCAGGTAGGTGCTGCATGGTTCGGCTCGCAATGTGGTCCGCAAAATACAAACATATCTGTAGGTAAAATGCAGCTCACGAGAGGGCACTCGAGGCTTGTGTGACTGTTCCTGCGACTTCTGACTACCATAGAAAAATAAAAATGTTAACGTTACTGATAACTTAACAAGACAACGGAGAAGGCCCGAAAAAATGCCACCAAAAAGAAAATCATACTCTGCAGATTACAAGTTGCGACTGGTGAAATATGCATCCGAAAACGGTAGCCGTCACAATATTATCATCTGAACTTTTCATGTTAACATACCTGTATGTCCATGGGACTTATAGTCCAGTGGACCTTATTTAATGGCTTATTTTTCTTTATAATGGATAAAGTGGCTGGTGCGACTTATACTCCGGTGCGACTTATTTATGGTATGTTTTTCTTTATAATGGATAAAGTGGCTGGTGCGACTTATACTCCGGTGCGACTTATAGTCCGGAAAATACGGTACTTACTTACTTACTATTTTTTTCTGGCCATGAAAATTTGTGCACACATTAGCTCTCAAATTAGTAAAATGTGCGCACGTTTTCCTGGACGTGATAATTTGTGCACACATTTTCCTTTAATTGGGCCCTCAAATTAATACGAGTGCACGTTTTCCTTTTGTTTTGTTTGTTCGTTTGCAGCTTAAAGCAGATAACCCGTAAGTTGGAGAGGAAATGGCGTCTCACTAATTTAGAAGATCTTCACTTAGCCTGGAAAAAGAGTCTGTTTCTCTATAAAAAAGCCCTCCGTAAAGCTAGGACATCTTACTACTCATCACTAATTGAAGAAAATAAGAACAACCCCAGGTTTCTTTTCAGCACTGTAGCCAGTCTGACAAAGAGTCAGAGCTCTATTGAGCCGAGTATTCCTTTAACTTTAACTAGTAATGACTTCATGACTTTCTTTGCTAATAAAATTTTAACTATTAGAGAAAAAATTACTCATAACCATCCCAAAGACATATCGTTCTCTTTGGCTGCTTTCAGTGATGCCGGTATTTGGTTAGACTCTTTCTGTCCGATTGTTCTGTCTGAGTTATTTTCATTAGTTACTTCCTCCAAACCATCAACATGTCTATTAGACCCCATTCCTACCAGGCTGCTCAAGGGAGCCCTACCATTAATTAATGCTTCGATCTTAAATATGATCAATTTATCTTTATTAGGTGGCTATGTACCACAGGCTTTTAAGGTGGCAGTAATTAAACCATTACTTAAAAAGCCATCACTTGACCCAGCTATCTTAGCTAATTATAGGCCAATCTCCAACCTTCCTTTTCTCTCAAAAATTCTTGAAAGGGTAGTTGTAAAACAGCTAACTGATCATCTGCAGAGGAATGGTCTATTTGAAGAGTTTCAGTCAGGGTTTAGAATTCATCATAGTACAGAAACAGCATTAGTGACCCTGAACCATCCCTTAGTTATGCTCCTATAGACTTAGACTGCTGGGGGGTTCCCATGATGCACTGAGTGTTTCTTTCTCTTTTTGCTCTGTATGCACCACTCTGCATTTAATCATTAGTGATTGATCTCTGCTCCCCTCCACAGCATGTCTTTTTCCTGGTTCTCTCCCTCAGCCCCAACCAGTCCCAGCAGAAGACTGCCCCTCCCTGAGCCTGGTTCTGCTGGAGGTTTCTTCCTATTAAAAGGGAGTTTTTCCTTCCCACTGTCGCCAAGTGCTTGCTCACAGGGGGTCGTTTTGACCGTAGGGGTTTTTACGTAATTATTGTATGGCCTTGCCTTGCAATATAAAGCGCCTTGGGGCAACTGTTTGTTGTGATTTGGCGCTATATAAATAAAATTGATTGATTGATTGATTGAAGTACAATAACTTCAGTTTTATCTGAATTTAAAAGCAGGAAATTAGAGGTCATCCATGTCTTTATGTCTGAAAGACATTCCTGCAGTTTAACTAATTGGTGTGTGTCCTCTGGCTTCATGGATAGATAAAGCTGGGTATCATCTGCGTAACAATGAAAATTTAAGCAATGCTTTCGAATAATACTGCCTAAGGAAAGCATGTATAAAGTGAATAAAATCGGTCCTAGCACAGAACCTTGTGGAACTCCATAATTAACCTTAGTCCGTGAAGAAGACTCCCCATTTACATGAACAAATTGTAATCTATTAGATAAATATGATTCAAACCACTGCAGCGCAGTGCCTTTAATACCTATGGCATGCTCTAATCTCTGTAATAAAATTTTATGGTCAACAGTATCAAAAGCTGCACTGAGCACAGAGATGAGTCCACTGTCTGAGGCCATAAGAAGATCATTTGTAACCTTCACTAATTTGAAGGCTTTTTAAAACCTTAAGAGTGTGCATATCATAAATGCTTGGCCTTGTTGGATTTGTGAGATCTACTGGATCTACTGGTACCTTGTTTCCCATGTAACAATAAGAAATATACTCAAAACCTGGATTAATCTTTTTAGTCACATAGCACTACTATTATTCTGAACACTACTGTATGTACCCTGCTAGAGCTGTTGCCCCCACGATCCGATCTTGGATAAGCGGTTGAAGATGAGTTAGAGTGATGAGTGATTATTTGTCTGCAGCCGGAACACGCTGCAGAAAGTGATCACTCAAAATGAGGCAGCAGTGAACAAGAGAAGAACAGATTATCTGTCAGTATAAACAGTGGTGTTAATGGAAATGATGTCTGAACTACAGTGGATGAAAGAACAAAAAACAAAATCAAAGTTTAGTCAAAGCTTCTGAGAGTTTATCAACTCTTTCAAACGTTAAGTTTCAAAAATCATGTATACAGAATATTATTACACTCAACAGGTCTGTGTTTTATTGTAACACACCAGAAACTGCTGATCAGGCACTGATCTATGCAAACTTTGAAGGAGACAGAAGAAAATCAGTGGTTGAATTTAAGGACAGCAATCTAAGTTTCACACGGGAGAGATTTTTAGGGACAGAAACACAGAATGTACGCAATCTTTTTTTTTAATATCTTTGAATTACAGGTTTGATGAAGAAGAATATACTTATTTTCCTCTCATTTTTCCCCCCTCGTCTCTGCGACGCTCCTGTCTATACTCCACTCCAGTAGGTGGCGGTAATGCACCCACAATCCGGTTTCCAACAGATATTAATGTCCAAAGAAGAAGAACTGTTCCTGTTGTCGTCCGAGGCTAAAGCTAGTTAGCTGTAGACGCTGGAAACTCTTCTCTGAACAGATCAAACTTCACTCTGTGATCCTCGAATATGTTTTTTGAAGAACTCCAGAAGTACAAAGGTCGACAGTAAACCTGAAGAAGAAGAAAAGGCGAAGTTAGCGTGAAAAGGTATAACAGCTGAGAAGGTTGTTGAAACAGCGGCTAACTGCTGCTAAAAGCGAGATATTTGAGTTGGTAGAAACAAAAAACATCGCAGAGCAGCAAGAAGAAACGAGTGGATTTAAAGAAGAGAAGAAACTAGTCAACGTGCTGGATGCTGTTTTCAAGCCTGAAGTTCGCTGATTCAGAGCAGGTTTGTCCACTAAACTTTATTTCAGATCAACTCCACCACATCCAAATAATAGCTGTTAGTTTGTGTTGGAGTTCTTATTAAACTGAACACCAAATATCAGCAAAAATAAATAAGACAAACTGATAATTGAAGGACAGTTCAGTTTGGTGATGGACTGATGAAACTGATAAATCGATACTGTCAGTTGCATTTTGTCCTCATTTTATACACACAAAAATGGGACTATGCACACAATTCATAAAATCTGAAGCTCATGAATCAACATCATGACTTCAAACTGTTGAACTCTGAGCACAATATCATGGTTTCATTCAAATATTCTCATAGTGATGCAAACTAGTGATGGGTTGATGAGGCGTCGTGAAGCGTTTTGACACAAACAAACTGTTTTGATACTGTCACTGAATACTGACACCTGCTGGACCTTAAAAATCCCTAGAGGCAACCTAGTTGACAGACTCAACTGACACTGATTTGATGACCTAGTATATACAATAATATCATTTAAGTCATTGTATTTTATATTGTATTATTTCATATTTTCATGTAATTTTAAAATATCTTTGATATTCTTAGATACAGTCAATAAATAATGTGAACATGTATTATAAAGTCACTTAAATTGTACTGGAAGGAAGAATAGGGATTAAAATTCAATGTATAGGGAATAAAGAGTCAGTATTTCTCTTCATTTTTGCTGAATTTCAGAAGGATTGACCATTTCATAATGGTTCTGGCCGATTGCCAAAATCCAGTGACTGCCAGTGTTGAGATGATATACCATTTAAAATGAAGGAGAGGTGGTAATCCATCATTCCTGAAAATTTCATGGAGATATCTTGTATATTAAGGATGTTATAAGAAAAAAATATGAAGGAACAAGAACAACTTGGTTACAAGGGCCCTATTATTTCATCTGTTCATTAAGGCCAGGAAAACAAGCTCAATTCCCAGCACAAAAACGCCCATAATGTTCTTAATACTTAAGATAATCACATGATTTTGGTGTCATTTTAAAGGGGTTTTCGTGTTCTTTCTGAATTCACAGTCAGGTTTTATATCTGTATGGGATAGAATTTTTATACAGGCCCTACATGAACACAAAAATCATCATTTATCAAGCTTAGTTCACCTTGTTTTAGAAACACTGAGCTTCAAAACGCAGCACCCTGATAACCAGTTAGAATCAGAAGACTTAATTTATCCTGAAGGAAAATGCTGATGTTCCAACTGCACAGATAAACACACTCAAAAGAATGACTCATCGGTTGAACTCAATTCAATTATGTGCAGGTTTTACATGTAATATATATGTAAAATATATGTAGCCCTAACTAAAAAAAAAGCACATCCATGCAAGATAATTAAATTTAATTTAGTTGGGACTACATATATTTATTAGATGGAAATCCAATCCAATGAATCAGTTTTTTGAGTGCAGAGATACAAGTCGACATGAAGAGCAGGATACTGGATAAAAAAAAAAAAAAAAAAGCCATCGTAGGTTTTTTCACCTTCTCTCTTTTTGCTCAGGGTCGCCACAGCAGATCTGATATGTATCTGTGTAGCAGCTTGGACTAGCCTACATTGTGTTGTGATCGTTTTTTTCCTCCCGCTCGCTCCCCTCAGGACACAACCCCACGATCTACACCATGGGAGGCAGACTCTCTAACCAGAAAGCTAAAACACAGGGTTTAGCCTTGTGAACAGATCTTTTTGCTGTTGGGTCGTGAGGTTTACTGGCTACTGTTGCACAGTGACTCCTGCTGGCCCCCGTCATATCCGCATGGTGATTTGGCACAAGTTTTACACCGATGCTCTTCCTGACACAATTCTAGATGACGTGGAGAATGGACCCTGGTGGTCTTGAACTGATCACCTTCTGGTTTGGAACCAAGCACACTAACCCCCATGGTGCTCTATTAGTTTAACTTTTATTTAACCAGGTTAGTCCCATTGAGATCAAGATCTCTCTTAAAAGGGAGATCTGGACAATTATAAAATTCCAGTCCACCCAATATGCATGTCTTTGGATGTGGGAAGAAGCCGTCACACCCAGAGGAAACCCACACAAACATGGGGAGAACATGCAAACTCCACACAGAAAGGCCACAGGTAGGAATCGATCCCATGACCTTCTTGCTGTGTGGCAACATTGCTAACCACTAAGCCACCATGCTGCCCATCGTGCATTTCTGACATTTGTTGTTTTTTTTTTGTTTTTTTTTTTTTACTGAGTTTTGTATGTCTCAATGGCAAAAAAAACAAAAAACACTCACTCCTCAAATGTGAAGCAAGGTCTCCGGGTGCTCTGACTTCCTCCCACATCCAACGACATGCAGGTTAGGTGGATTGGAAACTTTAAATTGTCCGTAGGTGTGTGTGAGAGTGGAAATGTTTTTTGTCTGTATGTGGTCCTGTGACAGACTGGGATCCAGCTTCCCCCCAGACCCTTAATTGGAGTGAGCAGTTGAAGATGCGTGAGTGAGAAATGCATGATTTTTTTTTACTTTTTAATTTTTTTCTGGCACACAGTGATTTTATTTTACTTTTATTTAACTAGGTTAATCAGTTTATTTATTTATTTATTGTGGTTGTTGAATTTTACTTTAATTTATTTTGCCCACTGATGTGTTTGAAGGGCCCATCATATTGAGCCAGTGGTCCCTGACTTCAGGCATTGATTGGCTGTTGGCCCATACCACTCTTTTAAGAGCCAATATTTTTAAGGTTCAGGCAGGTTTACATTATGGTGTGATTCAACCCAACTCGGATTTCAACGAAACTTGGTTCAGAGATGGAACAAGTGTTACACCACTTGAAAGATGGGAATTTCATTTTGACACTTTTTACTGCAGGCAAATATCGGTCTATATTGGTAATATTGGTATCGGCCTCCAAAGCTTGTTGATAATCTGTATTGACTCTTAAAAATCCATATCAGTTGGCCCCTAACACACACAGGGCCCTGCTCTTGAAACATAGGCAAAGCTTGTGTTTCTTACTCAGGTGCATACAAACTTTATCCCCATTAAAAACATTAGTAAGTGCATCAATCTCATTTCAGTCACGAGCTAGCGTCAAGCATTAGCAAAGCAGACTAAGTCAACGTCGTCAGTTGTGCACAGTCAACAAGAAGGAAGCGCCGTTTTGACTAATCAGCTGGTTAGAGCAGGTACGTAAGGAAAATGTGCACGTCAGGTGATCTCTGGGATCAGGGTTGGTGTCTCCTGCTTTATGACATCTGTCACAGCACAGGGACATTTCGGTGTTGTCTCACACTTGTGATTGGTCAGCCTGGGCAGCAGAGCAGCAGCAGCATGAATTGAAAATAATGGAATGCCATTGATGCAATTGTTAGTACCTAACTATATTCTAATGTAGATATAAAATGTAAATATAAAATTGTTCTATTCTGTTTAGTTATGTTATTTTCTGATTTCTATATTATTTGAGTGTATTTAACTGTGGATGGTAATGGGTGTACGGGGTGGGCGTTTATAAGCTTTTGCTTCAGCCCATGCCCTTTCGGCTGCACCTAATTTGAGAAACTGAGTTATTGTTGTATTTTTCTTTTGTTTGTTTTTTATGTATGTTAGTAAGAGTTTATGTTGGTATTTTGTTTTGTTTATGTGCGTGCTGAATAAATTCATTCATTCATTCAAATCAACCTGTTTTCAGTCTTTCCTTCACTTGGTCGTTGACTCTTTCTTTCTTTTGTGTGTTTTATAGTCTTTCTACAAACATGTCTAAAGTCCAGCAGCTGAGGGACAAGTTGAAACTATAGCTAACACCTGCTGATGAAGGAATGATCACAGACCAGGAAGAAGAAATATGTCATTTAAAAGAAGAGAACAAAAGAGGTAAAGTGCTGGATGCTGTTTTTATTCCTCCAAATCTCTTCTACAGAACAGGTTTGTTTACTCAGCTTTGTTTGTTGTAACAGTCAAATATTTTCCTCATTTGGTATTCCTCCACTGATTCTGTCTGAGGAGGATTTTGATGAAAGATGCACGTAAAATTTATCATATTCTGTAAAATCTGGATCATTTCTTACTGCAGTAGTGATGTCACCACCCTCAATGTGTTGACTCCCTTTGTCCAAGTAGTGGTGCAGCTTAGCTAAAATTTCCATAACAATTGTTCAAACTAGAGCCCTGTGTGTACTAATTTCTCTGACCCCTCCCACCCTCTCCTGCTAAATTTTGGACTGTTACTGCCTGCACCCACAATGTGTGTGTAACACTCCTGCCCATTCCCGCAATGTGCCTGTCCAGTCCTGCCTGCACCCGCGAAATGCTGACAGTTTATGCACATACATTAAAAGAGAGGCATTCATGTTGTGTCTCCTCCCGTCTCACGGGAGAAAACAAGCCATTTAGTTGATTAATAAAGAGATTAATGTCGTTGTTTGTTTCAATTCCCTGGTTTGTATGTCATTTGATACACTTGTTATGAATAGTGCTACTATTTGGTTGTTTTCATTGTTTAAAGACAGTTTCATGTGACAGTTCAGGTACTTCATGCGCATATGCGGGCATGAAGTATCTCTCTCTCTCTCTCTCTCTCTCTCTCTCACACTTTGGTGCTTTAAGCCCCTTCCACACCGGGGCTGCTCCCAGTTACTTCGTGTGTCGTCACGACGCCACGTGGAAGCAACTCAGTGCCGAGACGATGCAGCTCGGTGCCACAACAGCGTGAGGGGCGCAAAGGACGAAGCGAGTCGGACGCCAAAAATTAAACATGTTTAATTTTTGTTTGCGTCATCTGCTTGATGCAGAATTAAGTGGTTTTAGCGCAAGTCAGAGCAACAGGACAGTACTCAGCGTGACTGGAAGCCACACTCTTCCAGTCATACAACATTATGATTCCTGCTGTGTTCCGTTGTTCCCACAGTATAAATCATGCAGGATTGTTTTTATACCGTGTACACAATGCAGTAAAACTACACGCTCAAAAAGAACACAGAAAAAAAAAAAAATGCTGATTGCAGCTGCAGCTCCTTCTCTGTGTGGAGCTGTCTGGTGAAGAAAGGTACTGTGAAGCAGCTGCAGCTTCTTCTCTCACAAATGTGTTTAAATAAAATCCATAAAAGTCCTGCTCACAGACTGATTGCCAGAGACAGGACATTTCCAGTCTGGACATTTCCAGTCCCAAATGGTACATGTACCATTTTAAAGATGGAGAGCATTGCTGCATTTCCAAAATGCCACGAAAACCACCACCAAAAAAAAAAAAGAAAAAAGAAGAAATAAAAGTACTTAATTTACCAATATTTGGAGTCAGTCTGAGTCAGGGGTCTGCAGCCTTTACTGTTAAAAGAGCCATTTTTGTCCCATCTTCCATAAATAAGTTGACCTTTAAAAGGAATGAATAAAGAAAACACAGCTTATAAAGTTTTTCTATATACAGTTCAATTTTATATATATATATATATATATATATATATATATATATATATATATATATATATATATATATATATATATATATATATATATATATACAGTGAGTTCAGGTCTGGAGACTGGCCAGGCCACTCCAGGACCTTGAAATGCTTCTTACGGAGCCCCTCCTTAGTTGCCCTGGCTGTGTGTTTGGGGTCTTTGTCATGCTGGAAGATCCAGCCATGACCCATCTTCAATGCTCTTACTGAGGGAAGGAGGTTGTTTGCCAAAATCTCGCAATACATGACCCCATCGATCCTCCCTTCAATACGGTGCAGTCGTCCTGTCCCTGTTGCAGAAGAGCAACCCCAGAGTATAATGTTTCCACCCCCATGCTTCACGGTTGGGATGGTTTTCTTGGGGTTGTTCTCATCCTCTTAACATGGTAAGTGGAGTTGATTCCAAAAAGCTCTATTCTGCTCTCATCTGACCATATGACCTTCTCCCATGCCTCCGCTGGATCATCCAGATGGTCACTGGTGAACTTCAAACGGGCCTGGACATGTGCTGGCTTGAACCATGACAGCATCATGTGTTACTAATGTAATCTTTGTGACTGTAAAATATATGTAGGTAAAATATATGTAGCCCTAACTAAAAAAAAAGCACATCCATGCAAGATAATTAAATTTAATTTAGTTGGGACTACATATATTTATTAGATGGAAATCCAATCCAATGAATCAGTTTTTTGAGTGCAGAGATACAAGTCGACATGAAGAGCAGGATACTGGATAAAAAAAAAAAAAAAGCCATCGTAGGTTTTTTCACCTTCTCTCTTTTTGCTCAGGGTCGCCACAGCAGATCTGATATGTATCTGTGTAGCAGCTTGGACTAGCCTACATTGTGTTGTGATCGTTTTTTCCTCCCGCTCGCTCCCCTCAGGACACAACCCCACGATCTACACCATGGGAGGCAGACTCTCTAACCAGAAAGCTAAAACACAGGGTTTAGCCTTGTGAACAGATCTTTTTGCTGTTGGGTCGTGAGGTTTACTGGCTACTGTTGCACAGTGACTCCTGCTGGCCCCCGTCATATCCGCATGGTGATTTGGCACAAGTTTTACACCGATGCTCTTCCTGACACAATTCTAGATGACGTGGAGAATGGACCCTGGTGGTCTTGAACTGATCACCTTCTGGTTTGGAACCAAGCACACTAACCCCCATGGTGCTCTATTAGTTTAACTTTTATTTAACCAGGTTAGTCCCATTGAGATCAAGATCTCTCTTAAAAGGGAGATCTGGACAATTATAAAATTCCAGTCCACCCAATATGCATGTCTTTGGATGTGGGAAGAAGCCGTCACACCCAGAGGAAACCCACACAAACATGGGGAGAACATGCAAACTCCACACAGAAAGGCCACAGGTAGGAATCGATCCCATGACCTTCTTGCTGTGTGGCAACATTGCTAACCACTAAGCCACCATGCTGCCCATCGTGCATTTCTGACATTTGTTTTTTTTTTTTTGTTTTTTGTTTTTTTACTGAGTTTTCTATGTCTCAATGGCAAAAAAAACAAAAAACACTCACTCCTCAAATGTGAAGCAAGGTCTCCGGGTGCTCTGACTTCCTCCCACATCCAACGACATGCAGGTTAGGTGGATTGGAAACTTTAAATTGTCCGTAGGTGTGTGTGAGAGTGGAAATGTTTTTTGTCTGTATGTGGTCCTGTGACAGACTGGGATCCAGCTTCCCCCCAGACCCTTAATTGGAGTGAGCAGTTGAAGATGCGTGAGTGAGAAATGCATGATTTTTTTTTACTTTTTAATTTTTTTCTGGCACACAGTGATTTTATTTTACTTTTATTTAACTAGGTTAATCAGTTTATTTATTTATTTATTGTGGTTGTTGAATTTTACTTTAATTTATTTTGCCCACTGATGTGTTTGAAGGGCCCATCATATTGAGCCAGTGGTCCCTGACTTCAGGCATTGATTGGCTGTTGGCCCATACCACTCTTTTAAGAGCCAATATTTTTAAGGTTCAGGCAGGTTTACATTATGGTGTGATTCAACCCAACTCGGATTTCAACGAAACTTGGTTCAGAGATGGAACAAGTGTTACACCACTTGAAAGATGGGAATTTCATTTTGACACTTTTTACTGCAGGCAAATATCGGTCTATATTGGTAATATTGGTATCGGCCTCCAAAGCTTGTTGATAATCTGTATTGACTCTTAAAAATCCATATCAGTTGGCCCCTAACACACACAGGGCCCTGCTCTTGAAACATAGGCAAAGCTTGTGTTTCTTACTCAGGTGCATACAAACTTTATCCCCATTAAAAACATTAGTAAGTGCATCAATCTCATTTCAGTCACGAGCTAGCGTCAAGCATTAGCAAAGCAGACTAAGTCAACGTCGTCAGTTGTGCACAGTCAACAAGAAGGAAGCGCCGTTTTGACTAATCAGCTGGTTAGAGCAGGTACGTAAGGAAAATGTGCACGTCAGGTGATCTCTGGGATCAGGGTTGGTGTCTCCTGCTTTATGACATCTGTCACAGCACAGGGACATTTCGGTGTTGTCTCACACTTGTGATTGGTCAGCCTGGGCAGCAGAGCAGCAACAGCATGAATTGAAAATAATGGAATGCCATTGATGCAATTGTTAGTACCTAACTATATTCTAATGTAGATATAAAATGTAAATATAAAATTGTTCTATTCTGTTTAGTTATGTTATTTTCTGATTTCTATATTATTTGAGTGTATTTAACTGTGGATGGTAATGGGTGTACGGGGTGGGCGTTTATAAGCTTTTGCTTCAGCCCATGCCCTTTCGGCTGCACCTAATTTGAGAAACTGAGTTATTGTTGTATTTTTCTTTTGTTTGTTTTTTATGTATGTTAGTAAGAGTTTATGTTGGTATTTTGTTTTGTTTATGTGCGTGCTGAATAAATTCATTCATTCATTCAAATCAACCTGTTTTCAGTCTTTCCTTCACTTGGTCGTTGACTCTTTCTTTCTTTTGTGTGTTTTATAGTCTTTCTACAAACATGTCTAAAGTCCAGCAGCTGAGGGACAAGTTGAAACTATAGCTAACACCTGCTGATGAAGGAATGATCACAGACCAGGAAGAAGAAATATGTCATTTAAAAGAAGAGAACAAAAGAGGTAAAGTGCTGGATGCTGTTTTTATTCCTCCAAATCTCTTCTACAGAACAGGTTTGTTTACTCAGCTTTGTTTGTTGTAACAGTCAAATATTTTCCTAATTTGGTATTCCTCCACTGATTCTGTCTGAGGAGGATTTTGATGAAAGATGCACGTAAAATTTATCATATTCTGTAAAATCTGGATCATTTCTTACTGCAGTAGTGATGTCACCACCCTCAATGTGTTGACTCCCTTTGTCCAAGTAGTGGTGCAGCTTAGCTAAAATTTCCATAACAATTGTTCAAACTAGAGCCCTGTGTGTACTAATTTCTCTGACCCCTCCCACCCTCTCCTGCTAAATTTTGGACTGTTACTGCCTGCACCCACAATGTGTGTGTAACACTCCTGCCCATTCCCGCAATGTGCCTGTCCAGTCCTGCCTGCACCCGCGAAATGCTGACAGTTTATGCACATACATTAAAAGAGAGGCATTCATGTTGTGTCTCCTCCCGTCTCACGGGAGAAAACAAGCCATTTAGTTGATTAATAAAGAGATTAATGTCGTTGTTTGTTTCAATTCCCTGGTTTGTATGTCATTTGATACACTTGTTATGAATAGTGCTACTATTTGGTTGTTTTCATTGTTTAAAGACAGTTTCATGTGACAGTTCAGGTACTTCATGCGCATATGCGGGCATGAAGTATCTCTCTCTCTCTCTCTCTCTCTCTCACACTTTGGTGCTTTAAGCCCCTTCCACACCGGGGCTGCTCCCAGTTACGTCGTGTGTCGTCACAACGCCACGTGGAAGCAACTCAGTGCCGAGACGATGCAGCTCGGTGCCACAACAGCGTGAGGGGCGCAAAGGACGAAGCGAGTCGGACGCCAAAAATTAAACATGTTTAATTTTTGTTTGCGTCATCTGCTTGATGCAGAATTAAGTGGTTTTAGCGCAAGTCAGAGCAACAGGACAGTACTCAGCGTGACTGGAAGCCACACTCTTCCAGTCATACAACATTATGATTCCTGCTGTGTTCCGTTGTTCCCACAGTATAAATCATGCAGGATTGTTTTTATACCGTGTACACAATGCAGTAAAACTACACGCTCAAAAAGAACACAGAAAAAAAAAAAAATGCTGATTGCAGCTGCAGCTCCTTCTCTGTGTGGAGCTGTCTGGTGAAGAAAGGTACTGTGAAGCAGCTGCAGCTTCTTCTCTCACAAATGTGTTTAAATAAAATCCATAAAAGTCCTGCTCACAGACTGATTGCCAGAGACAGGACATTTCCAGTCTGGACATTTCCAGTCCCAAATGGTACATGTACCATTTTAAAGATGGAGAGCATTGCTGCATTTCCAAAATGCCACGAAAACCACCACCAAAAAAAAAAAAAGAAAAAAGAAGAAATAAAAGTACTTAATTTACCAATATTTGGAGTCAGTCTGAGTCAGGGGTCTGCAGCCTTTACTGTTAAAAGAGCCATTTTTGTCCCATCTTCCATAAATAAGTTGACCTTTAAAAGGAATGAATAAAGAAAACACAGCTTATAAAGTTTTTCTATATACAGTTCAATTTTATATATATATATATATATATATATATATATATATATATATATATATATACAGTGAGTTCAGGTCTGGAGACTGGCCAGGCCACTCCAGGACCTTGAAATGCTTCTTACGGAGCCCCTCCTTAGTTGCCCTGGCTGTGTGTTTGGGGTCTTTGTCATGCTGGAAGATCCAGCCATGACCCATCTTCAATGCTCTTACTGAGGGAAGGAGGTTGTTTGCCAAAATCTCGCAATACATGACCCCATCGATCCTCCCTTCAATACGGTGCAGTCGTCCTGTCCCTGTTGCAGAAGAGCAACCCCAGAGTATAATGTTTCCACCCCCATGCTTCACGGTTGGGATGGTTTTCTTGGGGTTGTTCTCATCCTCTTAACATGGTAAGTGGAGTTGATTCCAAAAAGCTCTATTCTGCTCTCATCTGACCATATGACCTTCTCCCATGCCTCCGCTGGATCATCCAGATGGTCACTGGTGAACTTCAAACGGGCCTGGACATGTGCTGGCTTGAACCATGACAGCATCATGTGTTACTAATGTAATCTTTGTGACTGTGGTCCCAGCTCTCTTCAGGTCATTGAACAGGTCCTCCTGTGTAGTTCTGAGCTTTCTCAGAATCATACTTACCCCACAAAGTTAGATCTTGCATGGAATCCCAGACCAAAGGACATTGACAGTCATCTTGTGTTTCTTCCACTTTCTAATAAATAACCATAACAGTTGTTGTCTTCTACCAAGCTGCTTGCCTGTTGTCCTGTAGTCCATCCCAGCCTTGTGCAGGTCTACAGTTTTGTCCCTGGTGTCCTTAGACAGCTCTTTGGTCTTGGCTATGGTGGACAGGTTGGAGTGTGATTGATTGAGTGAGTGTGTGAACAGGTGTCTTTTATACAGGTAACAAGTTCAAACAGGTGCAATTAATACAGGTAAAGAGTGCAGATTAAGAGGGCTTCTTAAAGAAAAATTAACAGGTCTGTGTGAGCCAGAATTCTTGCTGGTTGGTAGGAGTTCAAATACTTATTTGCAGCAGTAACATACAAATAAATTATTTAAAAAAAAATCATACATTGTGATTTCCAGATATTTTTTTTTAGATTATGTCTCTCACAGTGGCCATGCACCTGAGATGAAAATTTCAGACCCCTCCATGATTTCTAAGTGGGAGAACGTGCAAAACCGCAGGGTGTTCAAATACTTATTTTCCTCACTGTACATATGCATATATACAACCCCTGGCAAAAATTATGGAATCACCTTCCTCGGAGGATGTTCATTCAGTTGTTTAATTTTGTAGAAAAAAAGCAGATCACAGACATGACACAAAACTAAAGTCATTTCAAATGGCAACTTTCTGGCTTTAAGAAACACTATAAGAACTCAGGAAAAAAAAATTGTGGCAGTCAGTAACGGTTACTTTTTTAGACCAAGCAGAGGGAAAAAAATATGGAATCACTCAATTCTGAGGAAAAAATTATGGAATCATGAAAAACAAACGAATGCTCCAACACATCACTAGTATTTTGTTGCACCACCTCTGGCTTTTATAACAGGTTGCAGTCTCTGAGGCATGGACTTAATGAGTGACAAATAGTACTCATCAATCTGGCTCCAGCTTTATCTGATTGCTGTTGCCAGATCAGCTTTGCAGGTTGGAGCCTTGTCATGGACCATTTTCTTCAACTTCCACCAAAGATTTTCAATTGGATTAAGATCCGGACTATTTGCAGGCCATGACATTGACCCTATGTGTCTTTTTGCAAGGAATGTTTTCACAGTTTTTGCTCTATGGCAAGATGCATTATCATCTTGAAAAATGATTTCATCATCCCCAAACATCCTTTCAATTGATGGGATAAGAAAAGTGTTCAAAATATCAATGTAAACTTGTGCATTTATTGATGATGTAATGACAGCCATCTCCCCAGTGCCTTTACCTGACATGCAGCCCCATATCATCAATGACTGTGGAAATTTACATGTTCTCTTCAGGCAGTCATCTTTATAAATCTCATTGGAACGGCATCAAACAAAAGTTCCAGCATCATCACCTTGCCCAATGCAGATTCGAGATTCATCACTGAATATGACTTTCATCCAGTCATCCACAGTCCACGATTGCTTTTCCTTAGCCCATTGTAACCTTGTTTCTTCTGTTTAGGTGTTAATGATGGCTTTTGTTTAGCTTTTCTGTATGTAAATCCCATTTCCTTTAGGCGGTTTCTTACAGTTCAGTCACAGACGTTGACTCCAGTTTCCTCCCATTCGTTCCTCATTTGTTTTGTTGTGCATCTTCAATTTTTGAGACATATTGCTTTAAGTTTTCTGTCTTGACGCTTTGATGTCTTCCTTGGTCTACCAGTATGTTTGCCTTTAACAACCTTCCCATGTTGTTTGTATTTGGTCCAGAGTTTAGACACAACTGACTGTGAACAGCCAACATCTTTTGCAACATTGCATGATGATTTACCCTCTTTTAAGAGTTTGATAATCCTCTTCTTTGTTTCAATTGACATCTCTCGTGTTGGAGCCATGATTCATGTCAGTCCACTTGGTGCAACAGCTCTCCAAGGTGTGATCACTCCTTTTTAGATGCAGACTAACGAGCAGATCTGATTTGATGCAGGTGTTAGTTTTGGGGATGAAAATTTACAGGGTGATTCCATAATTTATTCCTCAGAATTGAGTGAGTCCATATTTTTTTTTTCCCCCTCTGCTTGGTCTAAAAAAGTAACCGTTACTGACTGCCACAATTTTTTTTTCCTGATTTCTTATAGTGTTTCTAAAAGCCAGAAAGTTGCCATTTGAAATGACTTTAGTTTTGTGTCATGTCTGTGATCTGCTTTTTTTCTACAAAATTAAACAGCTGAATGAACATCCTCCAAGGCCGGTGATTCCATAATTATTGGCAGGGGTTGTATATGAATGTGATTGGGATTGAAAAGGAGATAGGAGCATCTTCCTTACAATATGTGAAATGGAGTTTAGGTGTGGTAAGGTGACATTAGTGCTGGGATTTGTAATGTTATCATGTTATTTCACATGATTTGTGGACATATTAATATTGTACGTGATTTGTGGGCGGTCAGTGAGGTAGCCGATGGTCCAGGCGGCAAGGTGTCCATCCACACCTGCGTCCTCCAGCTTCCCCCGCAGCAGCGCCGGTCTGATGGTGTTGAAAGCGCTGGAGAAATCAAAGAACATGACTCTCACAGCACGTTATCACCAACTTTTTCTGATTTGTTGTTGTTCTGTTGCATTTCTGAAATTACAGAACTGCTATAAAGAAAAATGTTAACATTTTATTGTTTTTTAAAACTTAGTAGAACAAATGTAAACACCAAACTCTTATAAAGAAGGAAAAAAATACCTGGACGTGCAGAAAACTTTGACATAAACTGAACAGAACAATGCAGGCTGATTAGACTCTCCATAATTTTTTTTTTAATAAGACGTAACTTACTTTGAAATAAATAAAACGTATATGCACCATGTGTCATGCTTAGTTATCATGTTACGGGGTAACATATGTCACATGTCATAGAATCCAGTGGACGTCGACATTGTTTCACCTTTACTTTGGAGACCAAACATTCAACACAGTCAGAACTATTCCATTTGTTAATCCTATTAGTTCAACCAATAATTTGCACCACATTTTACCTAAACTGGAGTAACTTTAACTTTTGACCCCTGTGCAAACTGAAACTGACCTTTGTCACCATTCTTGCTGTTTTTACCCCATAACTCCAGAACATTCAGTTATAGATAGTCCAAACTATCCCTTTTTGGAATCATTGTAATCAGATACATAATGGATGGATGAATGGATGAGATTTATTGTCATTGTCATTACAAGTGCAACAACAACGAGATTATGTCCACACTCACATTACCACAGGCAAACAGCAGTTAATCCTCAATTATTACTTGTACCGTAATAATGGCACACATCAGAATTAAGACAACACATATACATTTGACATTGTTTATGTGCACTAAACTTGAAACAGTCCGTTATCCAAATTGAGGTGATGTGAGTGTGTGGTAGCCGCTGCAACTGGAGTCGTGCCGCCCCTAGCTTGGGGGGAATGGGGGCCTGCCGCAGCTAAAACCGCGCAGCCCCCAGAGGGGAAAGGGGTGGCGTGAGCGGTGGCCAGGATGGGGTGTGTGATGGGGGACAGGAGGTAAGGTTGAAGGGAAAGTGGATCATGCTTCAGTCTTTGCCCATGTGCGAGTCTGTCTGTCCTTGTGTACTGGAGTGAGAAAGATAAGGAGGCAGCCAGTCTTCTCAAGGCCATAGAAGTTCTTCTGGAGGATAGACAATGGGCATTGTGGTTGAGCAGTGAAAAACACATTTCCAGCTTCACGTGAACAAACCAAAACCCAATTATGAAAAATTCCCCGGCCTCTGAAATCTTCTTAATGTGGTATCACTTTCAATATGATTGGAACATTTTTAATTTTGACCCTGTGCAATTTTTCAATTGACCCCTACTTGGCCCCTTATTGAAAATTCAAATGGCTAAAGTTATTTTTCTACATGTACAAAAAGGTATACACAGTCAAATTTTGGTGCTTGTAACTGGATTTGAATGATTCTCTGCTGTACTATTGTATTTGGTAAAACTATCAGATCCTTTTACAGCTGTCTAATTGATAAAACCATTTGATCTTATTATATGTTTAATTGATAAAACCAAAGTATTCATGTCTATTTGGAAGAAGAATCAGCATGATGGAACACTCTGTTTTTATTGCGTGAAACTACACTACATACATAAACACTAAGATTTTTAAATAACCATGAACGCACTGCGAACAGACAGCCGCCCACTTTCACCACCCTGCAGGCAGCTCACACACACTGACTCAAGCCAGGTTCAGGACTAGGGTGGTCCATAAAAATGGTAAAAAAAAAAAAAAGTTTTTATTTTTTTATATTTTTATTTTTTTAAAAAAACTTCAAGTCTCACCTTCTAAATTTGTTATACCTAACATAAAAACATCATGTACAATTTCATAAAAATCTAATAATATTTACTGGTAGCACACAGGCCTTAAAGATTTTGCTCGCAATAACGTTGTCATATATAGTATGGTTATTTCCAAATTATTTCTGTCAGTTTAATATTCATATGTCAGGACAGAAATTATGGCAATACATTGGAAAATCAATTCTTTTCATAGCCCATAAAATAGTAAACACTAAAACATGAATTATGAGATGCAGTTCTTCTCGTACATGTATCATGCTCCTACAATACCTACAGACTGGGGTAGCGAAGATTTTGTAACAATCAAACGTTGTATTTTCATTTTATTGATCACATACACGTACTGTTTCATTATTGATAAACTAAAATAAGTCTATGTTTTATATATTTCCACAAATATTTTGATCTAGTGCAAAACAATAATATTCTTTATGCCTTGCAGTACTTAATATTCAAAAATAAATGTATCAAGAACCATTGATACAGCTGTGTAACATAAGAAAATATCCTTTACATGATAATGAGACTTAAGTTGCTTGCATCATGACTTGCTGCCGTTTCAGTCAGAATAGGTGGCACTTCTGTCTGTCGTTTTGGTCCTATCCAGTGCTGCTGCAAGTCATGGTGTTAGAACAGCTTTAATTTTACTGGCTTTACGTCTTTTAGGTTCACGTGGCATTGGCATAACAAATTCTTCTGTTGTGTGGGCCGCCAGAAGAGGAGGTACTGCTGGCCCACCACCAGAGGGCGCCCTGCCTGAAGTGCGGGCTTCAGGCACGAGAGGGCGCTGCCGCCACGGACACAGCCGGGAGTGACAGCTGTCACTCATTAATTCCTGACAGCTGTCACTCATTAATTCCTGACAGCTGTCACTCATTAATTCCTGACAGCTGTCACTCATTCTTCATCATCGCACTCCATAAAACCCAGACGTCATCTCCACCTCATCGCCGAGATATCGTACTTCTTTGGAGGTAATAGACTCAGCCGTTTGTGTTTTACAATATAATCTGTATATTGTGAGTGTTTGCAGGAGTACCGGTCCCTCTGTCTGTGGAAGCTGAGTGAGTGCTGGACGGCACTCTTTTCCCCTGAGGAATCACTGCGGTACTCTGCAGAATATTGTATTAGAGGTGGAGGTGGCATTCCCACCGTTGTTGTTACGGGGTGTACACACACCCACACTTGACTGTCTTTGTTCTTCGCCAGCAGTACCAGATCCGACAGTCGGGGACGGTGATCACCTGGGAATTCGGGACTTGGCGGCTCCAGTATTCACCAGGTTCGGTGGCGGCGGAAATCGTGTGGTTCCGGCTCTTTTCAGGACAGACGTCTTCTATCCTCGAGCCTGCCCACACGTCACCTTTGTGGATTGACTAATCATATTCTGAGATTGTCTGTATATTCGTTGTGCACCTTCACAACATTAAATTGTTACTTTTTGGCTCATCTATTGACCGTTCATTTGCGCCCCCTGTTGTGGGTCCGTGTCACTACACTTTCACAACATCTTCATCAGGACTTTCTGTGTTCTCTTCACTCTGGCTGGAGTCATTGTCAGGTAGTGAGACATTAGATGGTCCAGGCTCCTCCAGTTTGTCTTTGTATTTTGCTTCTGCAGCTTTCCTTTTTTCTGCTCTTTGTTCTTTGGCAGTTTGTATGTTATCTATGCCTGCCATGCATCCTCTTCTACCTTTCTCTCGCTGTCTGTCATCTTCAGTCTTTATCATTGTTAGGCCATCCTGATGTGCCATGTCAAACAAGTCCTCCAAAGATTCGCAAAACACTGTTTTATCTTTCTTCTGCTTGTCTGTATTGCGATTCTTGGAGTTTTTCCAATGTTTTCCATTTTCCGAACAACTTTTCTAATTTTGTGATCAGATGCTGCTTTGCCCTCAGTGGGATTCTAGCTCTCTCCCAAAAAGGAATTGCAGTGTCTATAGTAGTCACAGCAGCATCATGGACAGTTTTCTTCAAATCAGTGTGATTGAAGAAAAATACCTTGAGTATTTGTCCATTTGAGGGCAATTTGTTTCCCTTTATTTCACAGTCGGTGTAACCAATAAGGTATACAAATGTTCTACTTCTAGTAGCTGACATGTTTTACTGAAGATTCCAGTTAATGGTTAAGCATTTGTCTCTTTTTACATTTATCTCATGTTAGATTAATCATCACCAAAGATCTGAAAGAAAAGAAGCTGTGAATTGAAGCAAAATTTTCAGCTTGTAGCCTAGAATAACATTTTTGAAAGTATGTTGTTTGTGAGGAATATTTAAACCCAGGTATAGTTTTAAGTTGAATATAAAATTATACTTTAGTTACACTCAGGTGGTTAACTTCTATCCTCTTTATAATTGATGTGATTAGATTCTGGATAATGGATAACCTATTGCACGGGCACTCGGGCAGTGATAATTTATATATTTACAACCTTCAGCTATGATGTGCTACCTCTAAATATTAATGTACAGTAGTGTTCAGAATAATAGTAGTGCTATGTGACTAAAAAGATTTATCCAGGTTTTGAGTATATTTCTTATTGTTACATGGGAAACAAGGTACCAGTAGATTCAGTAGATTCTCACAAATCCAACAAGACCAAGCATTCATGATATGCACCCTCTTAAGGCTATGAAATTGGGCTATTAGTAAAAAAAAAAAAAAAAAAAAAAAAAAGTAGAAAAGGGGGTGTTCATAATAATAGTAGTGTGGCATTCAGTCAGTGGGTTCGTCAATTTTGTGGAGCAAACAGGTGTGAATCAGGTGTCCCCTATTTAAGGATGAAGCCAGCACCTGTTGAACATGCTTTTCTCTTTGAAAGCCTGAGGAAAATGGGATGTTCAAGACATTGTTCAGAAGAACAGCGTAGTTTGATTAAAAAGTTGATTGGAGAGGGGAAAACGTATACGCAGGTGCAAAAAATTATAGGCTGTTCATCTACAATGATCTCCAATGCTTTAAAATGGGAAAAAAAAAAAAAGAAAAAGGAGACGCATGGAAGAAAACGGAAAACAACCATCAAAATGGATAGAAGAATAACCAGAATGGCAAAGGCTCACCCATTTATCAGTACCAGGATGATCAAAGACAGTCTGGAGTTACCTGTAAGTGCTGTGACAGTTAGAAGACACCTTTGTGAAGCTAATTTATTTGCAAGAATCCCCCGCAAAGTCCCTCTGTTAAATTAAAGAAGTGCAGAAGAGGTTATAATTTGCCAAAGAACACATCAACTGGCCTAAAGAGAAATGGAGGAATATTTTGTGGACTGATGAGTGAAATTGTTCTTTTGGGGTCCAAGGGCTGCAGACAGTTTGTGAGACTACCCCCAAACTCTGAATTCAAGCTACAGTTCACAGTGAAGACAGTGAAGCATGGTGGTGCAAGCATCATGATATGGGCATGTTTCTCCTACTATGGTGTGGGGCCTCTATATTGCATACCAGGTATCGTGGATCAGTTTGGATATGTCAAAATACTTGAAGAGGTCATGTTGCCTTATGCTGAAGAGGACATGCCCTTGAAATGGGCGTTTCAACAAGACAGTGACCCCAAGCACACTAGTAAATCAACAAAATTAATGCCACGCAGATGTGAAGAAATCATGAAAAACTGTGGTTATACAACTAAATACTAGTTTAATGATTTACAGGATTGCTAAAAAAGCAGTTTGAACATAATAGTTTTGAGTTTGTAGCGTCAACAGTAGATGCTACTATTACTGTGAACACCCCCTTTTCTACTTTCTTTTACTAATAGCCCAATTTCATAGCCTTAAGAGTGTGCATATCATGAATGTTTGGTCTTGTTGGATTTGTGAGAATCTACTGGATCTACTGGTACCTTGTTTCCCATGTAACAGTAAGAAATATACTCAAAACCTGGATTAATCTTTTTAGTCACGTAGCACTACTCTTATTCAGAACACTACTGTATGACAAAAATATTTGACAGGCTTTCTTTTTTTCCCAAAGCATCATAAAATGAAGGGGTAAGAGTAATGAATCTCCAACTTTTATTTTTTTGAACCACCCTATTCAGGACTGCCCATATGGGGGTGGCTTAGGCTAAGGAAATAAAAGATAGAGAACAAAGGAAGTCTGGGTTCTTTGTGCCTGGTCTTTGCATGTGACCGGTTCAAGATCCCAGCGCTGAGATAACTCTGTACCGGTGTAACAACTCTTTACAATACAACATCTAAACTTTGAAGTCCGTTTCCTGTCCAATATTTTTTGGAGGTCTCACTGTGATAAAAGAACCTAACAGTGCCCACTGTTTTAATCAGCCATCTTTTTCAAAATTTGAACGACCAAATGACAACTGGATGGCTCGCTGCCTAAAACCATGCGTGGGCACCAGCATTAAGGGAAGCTGTCAGGCTGAAGGAGGCCTTGCATGTCTGGTTGAGGTCTCTGGAATCACTGGACAGCTACCATCAGGCCAGAATGACTACAGCCTCAGTGGTGACTGAGGCAAAAACTGAGATATGGGAGTAGTTTGGAGAGGCCATGGAAAATGATTTTCGGTCAGCGTCAAAGTGGATCTGGCAAACTGTCAGGTGTCTCAGGAAAGGGAGGCAGTTCTTAGCCCAGACTGTGTTCAGCAGGGGAGGTGAGCTACTAAACTGGACTGAGAATGTTGTCAGGTGGTGTAAAGAACACTATGAGGATCTCTTCAACCCTACAGACATGCCTTCCGTTGAGGAGGCAGGGATGGAAGACTTGGGCGGATCTGGTGACGTCACACTAGTGGAAGTTACAGAGGTAGTAAAAAAAAAAAAAAAAAACTCCTTGGTGGTAAGTCACTGGAGGTGGAAAAGATTCATCCTGAGATGTTGAAATTTCTGGATGTTGTTGGACTGGCATGGCTGAGATGCTTGCACTGTTGCATAGAGGTTTGGGACAGTACCTCTGGATTGCCAAACTTGGGTGGTGGTCCTCAGCTTTAAAAAGTGGACCTGAGAATGTGTGCCAATTATAGAGCAGTTACACTTCTCAGCCTCCCTGGGAAAGCCTATACCAGGATACTAGAGATGAGATAAGACCGTTTGTCAAACCTCAGATTCTGAATGAATGAATTGAATGAATTAATTTATTCGGCACACAGACTCAACAATAACAAATAACTCATAAACAGGACAATTTAACAGTGAACCTGTGTGACCGAAAGGGTGTGGGCAAAACCTTATAAAAGCCCCCACCCTTTTTACCATAAAAAGTAAAATGTACATACATACATTTTACATACAACAGCAAATGGAAAGCACAAACGGTATCAATTAATCAATGAACAAAACATTTCCAAACATAACCAGACAAACAATAGTGCACGATCCCCCAAAACAATAGCAAAATCAATAAACCTAGTTCATCAGATTATAACAAGTAATTATATTATTCCTATAGAGCCTTTTAAGACCAACTAAGGTACCAGATAGTTTGATGTTATCAGGACAGTTATTCCAAATATTAACACCTTTAACAGAAATGCAATGACTTTTTACAGCAGTTCAAATCTTTGACTTCTCAAATACTAATGTTCCTCTCAAATTGTAACTGGACTCCCTCATTTTAAACAGATCCTGGACATGTTGAGTAAAAAGTTTGTTTTCAACTTTATACATGATTTGAATTGTGGTGTACTCAACCAAGTCCCAGAATTTTAAAATATGTAATCAGACAAATAATTGGTTTGTTGCCTCACGGTAGGGTTTGTTGCTGATAATTCTTATAGCTTTCTTTTGTAGTAAAAATATTGCTTCAGGAGGAGCAATCCAGGTTGTGTTCTGGTCATAGAACAGTGGGTCAGCACTTTTCCCTTGCAAGGACATTAGAGGGGTCTTGGGAGTATAACCAGCCAGTCTACATGTGTTTTGTGGGCTTCCAAAAGGCGTATGACCGATGTCGCTGACCGAACAGTCCCCCCTAAAAATTGGTCCACCCTGCCTTCACTGCACATGCGTCATTTTGGAGCTCAGCAGCATCATTTTGGAGTGTCACCAGCGGTTCACTGATTGTCACCTTGTTTTTGCTTGAAACTACACTATCTCAGAAACAGAACTGAAGCTTTTGTACAACAATCATTTCCACATAAATTCAGCATCATTTCATCATAAAAGATGGAGGACCGATCAGAGCACCACAGCTGACGTGCTGCTGCTGCGCCAACGTCATTTCAGAGCGTCAGTAACGACTCACCAATTATTGCTTTATTTTCTGCTTAAAACTGACTTTAGAATGACTTCAGAGGTATTAGTTTGCCATCTGATGGTTAATAATCACATTATTCCCTTTGATTGCTTTGGGTGTAGAGAGTCAGACTCAGACGTGCTGCTGTTGTCCCAAATGACACGTGTAGTGAAGGCAGGGTGGGCAATTTTTTAGGGAGGACTGTTCAGTCTGTGACACCGGGTCTTTCAGTATATCCTATATGCTGTGGGGTATCAGATTCGCTGTAACGTGTGATGTGGTCTATATATGACCCAGAGTAGGAGCTCTGTCTGCATTCTCGACAATACATTAGACCTGTTTCCTGTGGGTTTTGGACTCTGCCTGGGCTGCACCTTGTCACCAGTCCTGTTCATGATGTTCATGGACAGGATTTCAAGGTGCAGTCAGGGACCAGAGGATGTCCAGTTTGGTGAGTTCTAGAGTTCCATCACTGTTTTTTGTGGGTGATTGTGTTCTGTTGGCTTCATCAGGCAGTGATTTCCAATGCGCACTGAGCATGTTTGAGGCCAAGTGTTAATCGACTGGGATGAAAATCAGCACTTCCAAATCAGAGACCACGGTCCTCTGTCAGAAAAGGATGGATTGTCCCCTTTGAGTCAGGGCAGGGCACAGTTATTGCTCCAAGTGGAGGAGTTTAAGTATCTCAGGGTCTTGTTTACGAGTGGGGCTAAGGTAGAGTGTGAGCTTGATAGACTGATTGGGGCAGCGTCTGATGTTTTATGGACGCTGTACCGGACTGTCATGGTGAAGAAGGAGCTAAGCTGGTAGGTGAGGCTTTCAATTTACCAGTTGATTTATGTTCCTGTCCTCGCCTATGGTCATGGACTTTGGGTAAAGACTGAAAGAATAAGATTGCGGATACAACTGGCAGAAATGAGATTCCTCTCTTTAGTATCTGGATGTATTCTCCTGGACAGGGTGAGAAGTTTGACTATCCTGGAGGGACTCTTGTGTGCAGGTACTGCTTCTTTGCATCAAAAGGAGCCAGCTCAGGTGGTTCAGGCACCTGGTGATGATGTCTGCTGGACATCTCCCTAGAAAGGGCTTCGAGGCACGTTTAACCAAGAGGTGACCCTGGGGACACGCGGAATAGATTGTATTTCCCAGCTGGCTTGGGAGAGCCTTAGGATTCGCCGGGAAGAATTGCAGGACTTGACCGAGGATCGCGAAGTGTGGGCTAAGTTGCTTGTTCTGCTGCCACTGTGACCTGGACCCAGATAAGTGGCTGAAAATGAATGATTGAAAGTATATTATGTTAAGCTAACCATGTCACAATTATTCAGGATCACCACCTTATCGTAGTGGAGGGGTTTGTGTGCTCCAGTGATCCTGGTAGCTGTGTTGTCTGCAGCATTTGCTCCTGGTAGGGCCAGCCTTGGCAAATTGGTCCCAGGTAAGGAAACAAGCAAAGGAGCAATCTTTATGACCCTCTGTGATTGACATAATAATGGAGTCACCTCGTCTGGATTAGGAATACACCTTCTAGGGCCAAGGCGGGGGGAGGGAGGAGCTCGCAGGCGAGCACCTGGTGGTCAGGTGTACCATCGTGGGACTTGGTTGGTCTCAGCCTAAGGCCTAGTTCAAAAATAATGAAGCCTAACTGCTGATTTGCAGCCATTTGAAGCCATTATTTTATTTAGCACCATCCAGATTTATCTGTGAGTTGCCATGGAAAAATTCCGCACGGTTCCAGAGATATGCACGAAATCTACCCCAAAAGTAGCACTTTTTTTCATCAATTTTGTGTGACATTGATATTTAACTATCATTTAAAGTTGAATGTTAAAGAAATAACCTTGTATGTCAGTTTGTTTGTTTGTGCTTCATACTAACACACAGTAAAACATTTTTGTAAAGATAGAAATGTCATTTCCTAGAAAAAACATCATGTTTCTAAAGCAAGGTAAAACTGTCGCAAGCATAACGCTGAGAATAAGTCATTGATTTATTTCAATCAATCAATCAATCAACTTTTTTCTTATATAGCGCCAAATCACAACAAACAGTTGCCCCAAGGCGCTCCATATTGTAAGGCAAGGCCATACAATAATTATGAAAAACCCCAACGGTCAAAACGACCCCCTATGAGCAAGCACTTGGCCACAGTGGGAAGGAAAAACTCCCTTTTAACAGGAAGAAACCTCCAGCAGAACCAGGCTCAGGGAGGGGCAGTCTTCTGCTGAGACTGGTTGGGGCTGAGGGAAAAAAACAGGAAAAAGACATGCCGTGAAGGGGGGCAGAGATCGATCACTAATGATTAAATGCAGAGTGATGCATACGGAGCAAAAAGAGAAAGAAACAGTGCATCATGGGAACCCCCCCACAATCTACGTCTAAAGCAGCATAACCAAGGGATGGTCCAGGGTCACCCGATCCAGCCCTAACTATAAGCCTTAGCGAAAAGGAAAGTTTTAAGCCTAATCTTAAAAGTAGAGAGGGTATCTGTCTCCCTGATCTGAATTGGGAGCTGGTTCCACAGGAGAGGAGCCTGAAAGCTGAAGGCTCTGCCTCCCATTCTACTCTTACAAACCCTAGGAACTACAAGTAAGCCCGCAGTCTGAGAGCGAAGCACTCTAATGGGGTAATATGGTACTACGAGGTCCCTAAGATAAGATGGGACCTGATTATTCAAAACCTTATAAGTAAGAAGAAGAATTTTAAATTCTATTCTAGAATTAACAGGAAGCCAATGAAGAGAGGCCAACACGGGTGAGATATGCTCTCTCCTGCTAGTCCCCGTCAGTACTCTAGCTGCAGCATTCTGAACCAACTGAAGGCTTTTTAGGGAACTTTTAGGACAACCTGATAATAATGAATTACAATAGTCCAGCCTAGAGGAAATAAATGCATGAATTAGTTTTTCAGCATCACTCTGAGACAAGACCTTTCTGATTTTAGAGATATTGCGTAAATGCAAAAAGGCAGTCCTACATATTTGTTTAATATGCGCTTTGAATGACATATCCTGATCAAAAATGACTCCAAGATTTCTCACAGTATTACTAGAGATCAGGGAAATGCCATCCAGAGTAACGATCTGGTTAGACACCATGCTTCTAAGATTTGTGGGGCCAAGTACAATAACTTCAGTTTTATCTGAGTTTAAAAGCAGGAAATTAGAGGTCATCCATGTCTTTATGTCTGTAAGACAATCCTGCAGTTTAGCTAATTGGTGTGTATCCTCTGGCTTCATGGATAGATAAAGCTGGGTATCATCTGCGTAACAATGAAAATTTAAGCAATACCGTCTAATAATACTGCCTAAGGGAAGCATGTATAAAGTGAATAAAATTGGTCCTAGCACAGAACCTTGTGGAACTCCATAATTAACTTTAGTCTGTGAAGAAGATTCCCCATTTACATGAACAAACTGTAATCTATTAGACAAATATGATTCAAACCACCGCAGCGCAGTGCCTTTAATACCTATGACATGTCAAAACCTTAGCTATATCTCCTACTCTTCTTCAATAGAATAATTATATTACTTGTTCAATAATACCAAGAACTAATGGACAGAATTTCTTGGTTTCAAGCTTCTGCAGACTAAAGAAGATACCTCCAACTGTTGTCGCAAACGTTACGCTGTAGCACATTATAGTATATATGCATTGATAATTTTTAGCAATGACTGAACCAAGACCAGTAGAAATATTTAAACTCTGATATATAACCATACCTAAAATGATAACATTTCACAAAAAAAGACCACTTTTAAATTTTGATGGTTATGTCACACTTTGGCTTCATTATTTTTGAACTAGGCTCTAAAGAAACAATGCAGTGTCATCTCCATGTGAGATCACCACCCACAGGGAGTCTTTAGAAGATCTGGTGTGCTGCTCTACTGGCAGCAGACAGGAGCAACTGCCCACACAGACTGACACTCAGTAATGTCACAATTTTTCAACCCTGATATAATGTTTTTTTTAAAGCTCTCTGACAGTTTTTATGGTTTAAGTGGAGTTAAACTATGATTAAGTCTTTGGGAACGCGATAATGAGCCTCCATTTGCTTCAGCTGTGATGCAAATATAACCCCCACCCATGAATACCTTCATAGGTGTTGTTATTCTCCATATGACATGGAAAATGAGCAGCGGTTAGGCTCGAACCAGGAACTTTCCCCACTGAAAACAAGCACACATAATCCCTTGGCCACCACCCCTGTTTTCTAAGAAATTTAACATTCCAAGAGACACCATTGGGAGCATTTTAAGGATGTTTAAAACTTATGGAACAGTTACAAACCTGCCTGATTGTGGATGAAAGCCCATAATTTCATCAAGGGCCTTTAGGAACTCAATCAGGACAACTAAGAGAAACCCCCATGTGACTATAAGACACACTACAAGGATGACCTAATGAAGGCTGGTACACGTTCAGGGGCAACTGTAGATGTGCACTGAATAAACAAGGACTTCATGACCGGCCTCCAAGATTCTCTCCACTCTTGACCACAGGAACAATAAAAGTCATCTGGAATATGTATGTTGTATGTATATGCATAGCTGCATATTCACAATCTTTTCCGAGGATCTGCTCGGCAGGACCACTGACCTAATTGAATTCAGATCAGTGAGGAGGACAAATGTATTTATCCTGAAAGGGTTAATTTGAGTTTTTTTGTTGTTGTTTCTGGCTCATCAGACAATATAGATGTCCACATCTCTTTGAAAAAGAATTTGATGTAAGAAACTTGTATCAGATTTTATCTATTTGTTTTTATAATTAACAGTTATGAGGTTTCCCCGTTAAATCTGCTCTTTCAGTCACATGGAGCCAGTGAAGGGAAACCACAATGTCTGTAATCAAACCTCCTGGTTTTAATCAAAACTCAACTAGCAGTATTCTGTACCATCTGTAGGCATCTCATACACTGTAAAAAAAATCTTGTCAAATTTACGTTGAAAAACTGGCAGCTGTGGTTGCCATTTTTTCACCGTAAAAAAATACAGTGACATTGTATATGGCTTCACGGTAAGGTATATTAACACTTGTAAAAACAACAGTTTGAAAATGTTCCAATAAAGATGAGTTACTGTTAAAATAACGGTGAAATTGTATATAGGCTCATGGTATAGCTGTACAATTCACAATGTAACCCTGTTGCTTTTTAAGTGAAATACTATCCATTCCACAGCATTTATTGTCCTATTTTATGGTCAATTTCTGTTAAAACAACAGCACAATTATTTATGCCTTGACGGTATGACTGTTCAATTCACAGTATAAACCCTTTGCTTTTAAGGTGAATTTCTATCCATTCCACATAATTTATTACCCTATTTTATGGTTTATTCCTGCTAAAAACAGCACAATTGTGTGGCTCATCAGTATGACTGTTTAATTCACAGTTTATAACTGTTGCTTTTAAGGGGAATTCCTGTTGTGTGTGTTGGGGGGTTTGGCTGGATGTTTTTGTGTTGTTTTCGTTTCTTTGCTCTCCAGGTGGTATGCAAACTGTTTTTTGTCTGTGGAGAAGGTGCTGGCAGAAGAATCCTTCACCGTCATCAACTTTATTGGCTGCACTTGTGGAGGATGTTCATGTGCAGGCCTAATGACTCGCTGCACCTGTGGATGATGCTCACGTGCAGACTTAAAGACTTTCAGCTGAAGCAGATAATGAGATGGCGTTCTGCATTTAAGCCTTGAATGATTCAAGCAGAATTGCCGGGAACTCGCCCTTGTGACGTTCGTTTGTGAGACGCTGAGGACCGCGCCTGGGTTTGACACATCGTGCCTGTGAAGGAGGACGGGTGAGGGACACATGCTGTCAGCACACATCAGAGGTGATTGATTGTCTGAATAAGTGTTAACAGTAATTTGGTATTTTGTTACGCAGTATATTTGAACATTGATGAGAATTGTGCAGCTCACTTCTCACGGCCGTGGCGTACGGATTGATGATCCTCCACCTGTTGTGAGAAGCTGCTCATTTACATAAAGCTTAAATTCAGACCTGAATGTGTTGCTGATAGTGTGTGCCTTTGAAGGATATTAGTTGTAGCTGTTGACTTACCTCACCTCTTCTATCCTTCACAGAGTCAGTTTGTCGTGTCCACCTGGGGGGTGTTTGGTGGTGAATTTGAGTCCAGAAGCGCCGGGCTTCGATCCCTTTGGGCGCTGGAGAGCGCGCCGTCCTTCACCTCGCCAGACAAACGCACTTTTATGTTGTACACCAAGTATTGCACAAGAGGGGAAATAAAATTGTTTTGTTTTTGGAACCGCTTTCTGGTTATTTAGCGCTGGGTTCAGTCAGACGCAGGTCCGCTCCTCAACCCGCGTCGGCACATAACAATTCCCATCCATTTCACATCATTTATTACCTTATTTTAGGGTCAAGTCCTGTTAAAATCTGAAATAAGATTTACAATGAATTACCAGCACCTGTGGATGCCAAAATATCACTAGAATGCAGGCAAAAACATTACACTCATTACCAGTGGTGGGCACAGATAACCAAAAAATTAACTACGATAACAGATAATCAGATAACTGAAAAGTTATCTTTGATAAAGATAAACCACCCAAAAATGTAACGGAAGTTACAGATAATCAATAACCGATAAATTCCAGTGTTTTTTCTGGTACATTTGTAATTACTAAGAAGCTGAAATTGACTTTTAACACAATCACTTTTGAAAGCATCAAGTGACAAAAGACCCAAAAAATGAGCCAGTATTTCCATGTTTGACCATGCTACCCCCTGTAGGAAGCTGCACAGACAAATCCTGAGAGCACCCACAAAATCAGCTCTCTACTCATCATAATGCTCCGGTCAGGCGGAGGTCTTGAAAAATAAAGTCATACTGACTTATGGTTTTGTGAAAATACTGATAGAATAACTCCATTAATGTCAATTCTGTCATTTGTACAAAGTTAAAATATAACATATCTTTTAATATTGAATAATGCACTAATTCTGAGGTTTTGTAACAAACAGACCACAAAGCATTCTGGGTAAAAGTGCCTCTGCTAAACACCGATTGGTTCTTTAAAATTAGCACATTACTTTAAAACGAAAACATATATCTGATATTTTCACTTTATAAATCTCAGACATGACAGTAATTTTAAATAACTTGTCCAAAATGAGTAGGTTAAAATTTGAACCATAACTTAAAAATGTATGCCTCTGGATGACTTGGGTAATACTGCGATTATATCAGTATGGTGTTAAAAGGAATTTTTTTTGGGTCACCAGTTCTCCTTTGCCTACAGAGGATAGAGTGGTTTCTTCTGAAAACAGCTCTCTTCTGTTTGCAAAGGGTAGAACAATACACCTGTTAGGAAACGTTTAACAGGTAGGTCTCAACTGCTTTTAAGTTTTAAAACATGTTTTTCACTGTTCAGCTTGGTTTACTACGTTATCGGTCTAAAAGTTATCGGACGGCAATTCATCGGAAGATAATTAGTCCGATGATGGTTTTTAAAGTTATCTAAGAAGATAATCCGATAATGAAAACATTATCTTTGATAATTATCTGTTATCGCATTATCGGAAGTGTGCCCACCACTGCTCATTACCAATATTAAACACAGTAGCCAGTGATTCAAGCAGGTTTTTTTTATTGTCTCCAAACCTTGAGTAATCAAACAAACAGTTTGCATGGGCAAATGCCCGGGCTAATGCCCAGGCCTTACTCCAAAGTGTTTGGTCATCAACAAAATTGAAATCCCTATTAACATGAACAGACAAATAGACCGAGGGTTGGTGAAAACGATACCTCATTCAAACAAATATTCACATGTATGCAATATGGCGATTGTTTGAAAATAATATCAAGAAGCAAGCAGCTCGATATTACCCAAATGATAAAGCTATCTCAACAGGAAGGAAGGTGCAGAGAAATTCTACCTAACACTAGCAGTTTGAAGAAATAAAACGAAGTCTGCACAATGTACACACCACCTTAGTTAACGGTATTGCATTTCATCATCAACAAGATTAAAATCTTTAGCAAAACAAAAGAAAGGCATACGGACGTGCTGACAGTTTGTGGATTCCTCTCCTTTGAAAAACTTCTCCTTCAACACAAATATATTCTCCTTCAAAGCGAATATTCACCGCGCAGATGAGGGACTAGCTGCTTCTCTCTCTCATAGGTGATGTCCGATTTATCTGGACCGCAGAAAAGTCCCTCTTCGGCGGCGTCTTCTTTTTTTTGGGGGGGGGGGGATTTTTGAGGGTTGGTCGCCACCTGCTGGTCTGGAGTATGATTCGGGAGTATTAGGCCTAGACTGTATATGATTAAATACCATAGGCCTGACTATGGTAATAATACAGAAAATAGATAAAAGAATAAGGGAAATTATAAAAGATAGAATGAAAACAAATTCTATGAATTGGGCTAGTATTTCTCAGGAATCTAAAACAAAGCTAAATCTAAGGTCACTTGAATTTGTAATCAGTGCACTATTGCACCAAGTCATAGCTGAATACGACACCTTTTTCTCCATACTGGATTATTGTAGGACTATTGGAATTGTGGGCTATTTATTTCTCTTAGCACTTGTTCACTGTAACACTGGACAATATTTTTGGTCAGTAGACTCCACACAGACTACCGCAAGGCACCTTATCAGAACACTTTGCACCTTGTGGGTTAAACGTACATTGTCTGTTGCTGCTTTTTTTTGATCTGTCGAATGTCTGATGCCTAAAGTAATTATACTGTTGTGAAGGTGTCGTAGCACGGACCCACAACAGGGGGCGCAAATGAACGGACAATGAATAAACCAAAAGGTAACAATTTAATGTTGTGACACTACACAACGAAAAGATACAGAAAATATGCACAGTCAGTTAGCACCAGGTGACGTGTGGCAGGCTCGAAGATAGGAGACCCCCCCGACGAGAGAGAAGCCGTACTCCACACGGCTTCCACCACCAACGGCCTGAAGAACACCGGAGCCGCCAAGTCCCGAATCCCCAGGTGGCCTCTGTCCCCGGCTGTCGACCCTGGTACTGCTGGCAGAGAGCAAAAACAGGATGTGTGAGTGTGAGTCCGCACACTCAGCAACACACAGTCCAACACTGATGGGAGGGAGCACCTCCACCTCCAAATCACACACACTCGTGCAGCTCCTGGTCAACCACTTATCTGAGATGGGGTGTGAGGCGAAGCCGTCGCTGTCACACCAAACGCCAATCCTCCAGATAAGGCAACACTCAAGGAAAACGGCTGCAATAGAAGTTCAAGTTATTACACACACAGTGTTAGTCAGCAGAGAAATTACCTCAGGAATGGTAGTCGATTTCTCGGCGAGGAGGTGGAGTTGCAGTCCGGCTTTTATGGTGGTGATGATGATGAACGAGTGACAGCTGGTGCAGGGGATGAATGACAGCTGTCACTTCTAGGTCTGGCGCCCTTTCGTGCTTGGAGCCCACACTCCAAGCAGTGCGCCCTCTGGTGGTGGTGGGCCAGTAGTACCTCCTCTTCAGCGGCCCACACAACATATACATTAATATGCTGTTTTTAATATTACAATCTATTACCATTGCCATTTCAGTTTTTCACTCTATATTTCACATCTTAAAATAGTAAAAAATATTGTTGACAGTATGTTTTTTATTTAAGGTATTTACACCGTGAATAATACAGTAATGTGCTGTTTTTAATATGACTGTCCAATGCTGTCACCATTTCAGCTTTTCACCATATATTTTGCATGTTAAAACAATTAAAAATAACATTTTTGACAGTTTTTAAATTTATGGTAATTCAATGTTTATTCTACAACAGTAAGCTTCTTCTTACTTTACGGTTTATTCCTGTTGCCATTTCACAGTTTTTCACTGTAATTTTCACATTTTTTTTAGTGTACTCTTATGTAGCAATGCAGAAAATAAAACATTACAAAAGTCTGAATTAAAATGTGGAAAATGTAAAATAAATCCTGCTGATGTACATTTCCACTCTATCAATTCCAATAGTGTAAAAATTTACTATCATCAGGTCAAACTCACCACTCTGATACTTTATTTTAATGAGTGTTGTTCTAACTTCAATTGTTAATTTGTTTCTTTACAGACATGCAGCCGTGGTTGGTGATTAAAGAAGAAACTCTCCCTGGAGACCAGGAGTGGAATCTGAGTGTTGACCAGGAGGACATTAAAGAAGAAGAGAAGCTTTGGATAAGTCAGCAGGGAGAGCAGCTTCAGCAGCTGGAGGAGGCAGATCTCACCAAGTTTGGTTTCACAGCCGTCCCTGTGAAGAGTGAAAATGATGGTGAAAAACCAAAATCATCACAGCTTCATCAAAGCCGAAGTGATGAGAGCACAGAGGCTGAGCCTGTAGCCAGCAGCTCATCTGTGCACAGAACATTGACAGCAGAAGCTGATGGAGAGGAAGATGGAGGACCACAACCAGCCAGCAACTCAGGTCCAAACAGTCATTTACAACCAGATACCAGTGGCGGGAGTTCAGACAGTTCTGGAACTGAGACTGATGACAGTTATGACTGGAAACAGACCAGAGAACTTCAGTCATATTTTAAATATCGAAAAAATACTGATATTGTTACTACAAGCAAATGCAACATTGCTAAAAAACAATTGAATTTCTCTAAATACAGAAACGTTTCTGGTCACACTGACAACTCTGAGCAACACAAGGGGAGGGAAACAAGTGAAAACTCATTTAGCTGCCCCATCCGGGATAAAAGACAAAACCAAAAGGCCTCTCTGAACACAGACAAGAAAATTCATACAGGACCAAAACCATTTGGCTGTTCTGAGTGTGGTCAAACATTTGGACGAAAGAGTGACCTTAACAGACACTTGATAGTTCATACAGGACAAAAGCCATTTTTCTGTTCTGAATGTGGTCAAACATTTGGGCGAAAGAGCAACCTGAATAGACACATGATAATTCATACAGGACAAAAACCATTTAGCTGTTCTGAGTGTGGTCAAAGATTTGGACTAAAGAGCAACCTGAATAAACACATGATAATTCATACTGGGCAAAAACCATTTGTCTGTTCTGAATGTGGTCAAAGATTTGGACAGCAGAGCACTCTGAACACACATATGATAATTCATACAGGACAAAAAACATTTGTCTGTTCTGAATGTGATCAAAGATTTGGACGAAAAAGTGACCTGAACAGACACATGATAATTCATACAGGAAAAAAACAATTTGGCTGTTCTGAATGTGGTCATACATTTGGACAAAAGACGGACCTGAACAGACACATGATAATTCATACAGGAAAAAAACAATTTGGCTGTTCTGAGTGTGGTCAAAGATTTGGACTAAAGAGCTACCTGAACACACACATGATAATTCATACAGGACAAAAACAATTTGGCTGTTCTGAATGTGGTCAAAGATTTGGACGAAAAAGTGACCTGAACACACACATGATAATTCATACGGGACAAAAACAATTTGGCTGTTCTGAATGTGGTGAAAGATTTGGACGAAAGAGCACTTTGAACAGACACATGATAGCTCATACGGGGCAAAAACGAGAGAGAGAGAGAGCGAGTGAGTAACACAAGACGACCTAAACTGTTTAAAAAAGATCTGTAAATCAGAATTAACACCAAAGAACAAGATCACAGCCATAAACCAGTTTGCATTGCCTGTGTTGACCTATGGTTTTGGCATAGTAGAGAGGCCACAGGGAGAGCTAAATAATTAGAAACTAACATCAGAAAGATGCTCACCCTACATAAAGTTTCACATAGAAATCAATGCATGGACAGAATATATCTCCCCCATCAAGAAGGTGGCCTAGGTCTTACAGAAATCAACCAGGCTTGTAGAGCATCTATAATAAGTATCGGGCAGTACTTAAAGAGTTCTCAAGAAGAAGTCATGAAAAAGGTAACGCAACGTCACATTAAGACCTTGTCATAACAGACCTCCATCATTAAACTGGCAGAAAACTTTGGAGGAGACCTCTTGCAAGAGGTAGAAAGCAAGGATCTGACACCTGCAACAAAACTAGCAAGACAGACCAGGGAAAAATACAGCAAAAGAAAACAAAAACATTGAATGGACAGATGGAAGCAGCACAAAAGGACTGGCCGATTCCAAGAAGAACTCGAAAAGGAATACATAGACAAAGAAGGGTCTATACAGTGGCTTACAAATGGAGAACTGAATAGAGCTGAAAGGGAGAAAATCACAAAATACCAAGACCTTAAAAATGACCTACAAACAACATGGTGATTGAAAGAAATAGATATCATACCAGTTGTGGTGGGAGCAACAGGGCTGATGAAGACCTCGAGGCAGTCTGTGGTCACCCAAGTGCACACGAGGTGCAGATATCCGCAATTAATGGAGCAATCACGATCTTGAAGAGAGCCCTTGAATACAATGCCAGTAATATTTAGGGTGCAACTATAGACCCCAGGTTTGGGGCCCATTGCACTCTGTAAAAAAAAAAAAAAAAAAAAAAAGAAAAATCTGAGAGAAATAAAATAAAAAAACAAAAACAGGGCAAATGATATAATAGAAGAGAAAAAGTTGAAAGATTCTGGAGACCACGATTTGAAGACCCAAAACACCAGGAGGCCAAGTGAATAAAAGTAATAAAACAGAAAAACAAAGACAAACAGCAAGTTCCAGCAGCTGTAATAACCAAAATACTGAGCTAAATACTGAATACTCAATCGCCTGAAACCATAAAATTCGTGAGGGAAGGGGAAATTGCTCGTAAGACCAGTACGGCAAGTAAAAACCTATCCTCCACCTTGCAATGCGCTTCCGATTGGGAGGTGAACATGGATTTGAACTGATTAATAAAGATATCTGAACTTTGAAGAGGAAGCTTGTCTTCCCACGAGACGTGGCAGCGACCTCACTTCAACCAGACATGGTCTTGTTGTCCAGGAGCACAAAAACCATCATAGTGGCAGAGCTCACTGTGCCCTGGGAAGAAAGGCTGGACCTGTCTCACCAAATGAAGCTCGCCAAGTACCAGGACTTGAGTGACGAAGCCGTTCTGAAAGGATGGCATGCAACCATCTTTGCCATTGAAGTTGGCTGCCGCAGGTTTCCTGCAAAGTCAGTGCGCTTCTTTCTCCAGAGGATGGGCCTGGAGCCTAAACAGCTAAAGAAAGCCACCAGGGATATAGCCGCAGCAGCCAAGTCCAGCTCAAGATGGCTATGACTAAAGAGAGCCAACAGCTGGAACCCTTCTGCAGGTGAATCCTAGTCAGTCTTCACTGCCCCACTCAGGCAAGGTGTACAGGTTAAAGGGCGAAACACCTATGAACCTGAGATCCCTGCTGATGATGCGGAAGGGTTTCCAAAGAATGTGGCTCCAAGGAATACCATCTAAGATGACGACCTGCATTACCATTTTCAGAGTAGTTCCTGCAGTTGCAGCTTGTGGCAAAGCAACTTTGATGTTTATTTCACTGGAGAACTTCAACTTCCAGCAAAGTTCTGTCCCCTGATACAGTTGACACACTGCTGTCAACATTTCAGTTTGTACTTCAGGTTTCATTTAAAAGTCTATTTACACAATAATGTAAACACTAAAATGACTCTTACAAAATTTACAGCTGTTGGTAAAGAATTTTATTTGGGGTAAGTCATCATTTTCCAAGCCTGCATAGTGCGGGGAAATAGTTGGAGAATAAACCTGGGTGAGCTCTGGTTATTAACTAGAACCGGTTCATGATGTCTGCTGCTATACCTGTAAGGTCAGAGGTCGATGGTGGAGGTGGAACGAGGAGTGAGGAGAGTAAAGCTGAACAACATTTTTCATGAATTAGTGGCGTTTCTGATTCTGTCATGAAGACAGTTTGGCAGCAGAAATGCTGGAAGATCAACATGACAGAAGAGACAGACATGAACTGAGGACAACAGAGTGTCCAGATTTACAACACTGCCGTTCAGCTGCTCTGATCCAGGTTTCTGACAGCTTCAGTCAGCTGGATGTTGGATGTGTAGTGAGCCCCTGTGGAGGTAAGAGGGCGGAGCTTATCAAGGCTGGAGGGCAACCAGCATAAAGTGCTGTGAGGAGACATCACAGCTGAGAGAAGTGAGCAGGTGAGGAACTGAAGGTCGTGTTCTAAGTGATTATTTGAAGATGATTTTGGAGATTTTCCTGCACAGAAACTGAACTGAAGGAAACAGTTTGAAAAATTGAGCGACAACTGTGTCGTCTGTAAAACAACTGAGTCATCATGAGGACAAGTTGTCGACTTTGTGAGAGTCAGCAGCAAAACCAATAATGAGATCAAATGTGTTCAAAGAGCCCAGAGATGCCACTCGAGTGACCTTCAGTCCTGTGGCCCGTTGCAGACAAGCAGAGGTGTCAAGTAATGAAGTACAAGGGTGATTCTTTAACTATGGGCACTATTGGCCTTGTAAATGTAATTTCCACCACACCATTGCCTTACAATATAAAGTGCCTTGGGGCAACTGTTTGTTGTGATTTGGTGCTATATACATGTGCTCTGATGTCACTGTTTATCTCCATAGAAACTACCCAAACAATCTTTCATACAAACTGTTTAAAGGGACATTACAGTGTTGTGGTGGAAATTACGGCAATAGTGTGGGACAACTACATTTTGTTTAAAAAATAATCACAACAGTTGTATGACGCTGAATACCCCAATTATGTTTTGATTATTTTACTGATATTTTAGATATTTTAAAACATTAGAAAAAACGTTTCTTTACCATTCATTTTTATCATTGAAGATCAAAAGTCTGGGTGTGGGACAAGCACAAAACGGCAATATTTGCATATAATGATGCTGAAAAAAGGTGAAAAAGTCATCATAGACTACTAAAACAAATTTCTTAACACATTGTCATTGTAAAGATAACTATAAAAGTGTGAAATTTCCCAGTTTTTCTGTTTTTCATACAATATGATCAAAGGACATAAGTGCCCGTAGTCTAAGAATCACCCACAAATACTTCGTTACTGTCCTTAAGTACACTTTTTAGGTATCTATACTTTACTCCTTTACTTATTTTTCTGCCTAATTCTGACTTCTACTCATTGCATTTTCAATCAATCAATCAATCAATCAATTTTATTTATATAGCGCCAAATCACAACAAACAGTCAAGTATCTGTACTTTCTATTCCTTACATTTTTAAAACAAACAGCCTCGTTACTCTTGGCTTCAGTTTAATGTTTATATATATATTTCACGTCATGTGCGCCTGTAATCAACTTTTCTGCAGCACGGCTTTGCTTTGAACCGTGAACTAATCGAAGCAGTGTTTCGCAGATTGAAGCAATGCTTCGACCTATTGCTTCGTTTATTCTGTCTTTCTTTCGCTTAATTTCCCCCCGCTAAAACCCTAAAGAGCATACTTCTGTGAGTATTATTTACCTTTTCTATGTTAAACCGACCTGTTATGGTCTTCTGAAACAGTTGATAGATGTATTTTATAACTTAAAAACGGGAGCGACGCTAACGCGTTAGCATGTCTATGGCATTTTCAATGTTAAAAGTTAGCATTAAGCAATTGCAGCTGTCATCACATTCGGGTGCATTTGTTTTCAATTCAATCAATCAATCAATTTTTTTTTTTTTTATATAGCGCCAAATCACAACAAACAGTTGCCCCAAGGTGCTTTATATTGTAAGGCAAGGCCATACAATAATTACGTAAAACCCCAACGGTCAAAAACGACCCCCTGTGAGCAAGCACTTGGCTACAGTGGGAAGGAAAAACTCCCTTTTAACAGGAAGAAACCTCCAGCAGAACCAGGCTCAGGGAGGGGCAGTCTTCTGCTGGGACTGGTTGGGGCTGAGGGAGAGAACCAGGAAAAAGACATGCTGTGGAGGGGAGCAGAGATCAATCACTAATGATTAAATGCAGAGTGGTGCATACAGAGCAAAAAGAGAAAGAAACAGTGCATCATGGGAACCCCCCAGCAGTCTACGTCTATAGCAGCATAACTAAGGGATGGTTCAGGGTCACCTGATCCAGCCCTAACTATAAGCTTTAGCAAAAAGGAAAGTTTTAAGCCTAATCTTAAACGTAGAGAGGGTGTCTGTCTCCCTGATCTGAATTGGGAGCTGGTTCCACAGGAGAGGAGCCTGAAAGCTGAAGGCTCTGCCTCCCATTCTACTCTTGCAAACCCTAGGAACTACAAGTAAGCCTGCAGTCTGAGAGCGAAGCGCTCTATTGGGGTGATATGGTACTACGAGGTCCCTAAGATAAGATGGGACCTGATTATTCAAAACCTTATAAGTAAGAAGAAGAATTTTAAATTCTATTCTAGAATTAACAGGAAGCCAATGAAGAGAGGCCAATATGGGTGAGATATGCTCTCTCCTTCTAGTCCCCGTTAGTACTCTAGCTGCAGCATTTTGAATTAACTGAAGGCTTTTCAGGGAACTTTTAGGACAACCTGATAATAATGAATTACAATAGTCCAGCCTAGAGGAAATAAATGCATGAATTAGTTTTTCAGCATCACTCTGAGACAAGACCTTTCTAATTTTAGAGATATTGTGTAAATGCAAAAAAGCAGTCCTACATATTTGTTTAATATGCGCTTTGAATGACATATCCTGATCAAAAATGACTCCAAGATTTCTCACAGTATTACTAGAGGTCAGGGTAATGCCATCCAGAGTAAGGATCTGGTTAGACACCATGTTTCTAAGATTTGTGGGGCCAAGTACAATAACTTCAGTTTTATCTGAGTTTAAAAGCAGGAAATTAGAGGTCATCCATGTCTTTATGTATGTAAGACAATCCTGCAGTTTAGCTAATTGGTGTGTGTCCTCTGGCTTCATGGATAGATAAAGCTGGGTATCATCTGCGTAACAATGAAAATTTAAGCAATACCGTCTAATAATACTGCCTAAGGGAAGCATGTATAAAGTGAATAAAATTGGTCCTAGCACAGAGCCTTGTGGAACTCCATAATTAACCTTAGTCTGTGAAGAAGATTCCCCATTTACATGAACAAATTGTAATCTATTAGATAAATATGATTCAAACCACCGCAGCGCAGTGCCTTTAATACCTATGGCATGCTCTAATCTCTGTAATAAAATTTTATGGTCAACAGTATCAAAAGCAGCACTGAGGTCTAACAGAACAAGCACAGAGATGAGTCCACTGTCTGAGGCCATAAGAAGATCATTTGTAACCTTCACTAATGCTGTTTCTGTACTATGATGAATTCTAAAACCTGACTGAAACTCTTCAAATAGACCATTCCTCTGCAGATGATCAGTTAGCTGTTTTACAACTACCCTTTCAAGAATTTTTGAGAGAAAAGGAAGGTTGGAGATTGGCCTATAATTAGCTAAGATAGCTGGGTCAAGTGATGGCTTTTTAAGTAATGGTTTAATTACTGCCACCTTAAAAGCCTGTGGTACATAGCCAACTAACAAAGATAGATTGATCATATCTAAGATCGAAGCATTAAATAATGGTAGGGCTTCCTTGAGCAGTCTGGTAGGAATGGGGTCTAATAGACATGTTGATGGTTTGGATGAAGTAACTAATGAAAATAACTCAGACAGAACAATCTGAGAGAAAGAGTTGTCTTATTTCAAATTGTAATATTTCTTAAATTTATTTTTGTTTATATATTAATAATCTAATGATTATTATATCCAATTTTAGTGAAAGAACCTGAATAGAAACACAACAGAAAATATAAAAGCAACTAACAATGAACATACATAAATAAATAAATACATACATACGAGGTCTATTAGAAAAGTATCCGACCTTATTATTTTTTTCAAAAACCATATGGATTTGAATCACGTGTGATTACATCAGACATGCTTGAACCCTCATGGGCATGCGAGAGTTTTTTCACGCCTGTCAGTTACGTCATTCGCCTGTGGGCAGTCTTTGAGTGAGGAGTCGTCCACCCGCTCATCGATTTTTTTCATTGTTTAGGAATGGCTCAGAGACTGTTGCTTTGTTTGATAAAATTTTTTTCAAAACTGTAAGGCACAACTGAGTGGACACCATTCAATAAATTCAGCTGGTTTTCGGTAAAAATTTTAACGGCTGATGAGAGATTTTGGTCTGGTAGTGTCGCTTTAAGGACGGTCCACGGCGCCTGACGGCGATCTGCGCTTCGAGGCGGCAGCGTCTCGCCATTTCAAGTTGAAAACTTCCACATTTCAGGCTCTGTTGACGCAGTAAGTCGTCAGAGAACAGAGAACTTTCAGAAGAAGTCGGCATGAGGAGTTTATTCGGACATTCCATTGTTAACAGTCATTTTGTAATGAAAGAACGTGCGGGCAGAGTCGCATGTCGGGTTGGACCCGACCGCGGGGTGTCGCGGCAGGAAAAACACCTCTGTTGGAAATCTTAACGGACAAGTTGGAAAATGCCCAAGCTGTTAAACAATTTCTCAGTTACTCACTTGTTGAAAGCCATTAAAAGCCGCCTGAATTCTACAAATGGTTTTCAACACGGAGGTGTTTTTCCTGTCGCGGCGCACACAGATTTGCCGAGTCGTCACGGAAACGACTCTGCGAATTCGCGCGTACGTCTTTCATTAAAAAAATGTCCTTAAACAGTGGAATGTCCGCATAAATTCCTCATGCCGGCCTCTTCTGAATCTTCTCTGTTCTCTCACGATGTCCTGGGTGAATTAAGCCTTAAATTAGGATGTTTTCAGCTCGAAACAGGCCGACGACAGCGCCTGGAAGCGCTGTAGGACGTCCCGCTCCGTGGGAAGTCCTTACACCGACAGAAACACCCCATAATCTCTCATCAGCCGTTAAACTTTTCACAGAAAACCAGCTTAATTTCTCGAATAGTGTCCACTCGGATATTCCTCACAGGTCCAGAAAAAATTTTGATAAAGCAACGCGCACCGTCTCGAGCAGCGTGTGAAACAAAGGAATTCAGCCGAGAGGGCGGGACCACATCTCACTCAAGGCCTGCCCACAGGGAAATGACATCACCGACACACGTGAAAAAACTCACGCATGCGCACGAGGGTTCAAGCATGATTGGTGTAATCGCATGTCATTCAAATCCATATAGTTAAAAAAAAAATAAAAGGGTTGGTTTATTATCTAAGAGACCTCGTACATAAATAAATAAGTGTTTCCTGTGAACACCTATAGTGACTCTTACACCTCCACTTCATCCCTGTCTTATTTAATGACAGTTTGTTTCGGTCAAACCATATTTTCAGTTTGTTAATTTCTTCAGTGATTTCCTCCAGAACTATCTGCCAAACTAGAAAACTGTTGCATCCTAGTAAGAGCAGAATACTACTGGAATGAATTTGAATAAGGAAAGTTGTGTGTGTGTGTGTGTGTGTTTTTTTTTTTTTCCTTCACTAAATGGATGCTGCACTCACTGCAGTTTATTGTCTGGAATAGTCCCAGATTGCATTTCAGAGCTTCTATAATTGAAACATTTTCATGCAGGTGGTGTTGGGGGGTAATTTGGGGTTTTGGGTCTTGGGCCACATGTAGAACGAATCAGTTTTTAAATTAAGCTTTCAATTCATATAGTGGCGTCTACCTTTTTTTTTTTTTTTTTTAAAGGTTACTTTTATACTTTAAGTAGGTTTTGGAGCACATACTTTTTCACTTTTACGTGAGTAAAGAGGTCAAGTTGATACTTCAACTTTTACCAGAGTGTTTTTAAACTGCAGTATCTATACTTCTACTTAAGTAACAAATGTGTGTACTTTTCACACCACTGCACACAAGTAGGATTCAGACACCCAGGATAAATGACTGCTGAGTTCAACTAAACCAAACCAAGAGCATCCAAGCTTAATAGGCTGTACAAACACCAAACCAGGATGAGCAGACATGGAGTCATCAAGCCAGGACAAACCAATCTTTGATTACACCATGTATGATGCTTAGTGATCACGTTACGGGGTAACATATGTCACACGTCGTAGAATCCAATGGACGTCGACCTTTATTGACCTTTACTGTGGAGAGTATTCAACACAGTCAAAACTATTACATTTATTAATACTATTACCTCAACCAATAATTTGCATCACTTTTTAACCAAATTTTAAGCAACTTTTGAGCCCTGGACAAACTGAAATTGACCTTTGTCACCATTCTTGCTCTTTTTGCCCCATAACTCCACATTTAGAAGAGTTTGGTGTTTACATTTGTTCAACAAAGTTTTAAAAAACAATAAAATAAACCTTTTTCATAGTTATGTAATGTTAGAAATGCACTAAAAACAGCCACAAATCATAAAAAGTTAAGACAATATGTTGCGCTAGTCCCAATTTCTCCACTCACACAAACAGAAGCCAAAAATTCTTTCAGCATTGTTTCTTGGTGGCTTCCCTCACTTGCCTTCTTCCAGCATGGACATTTAGTTTTTAAGAAGTGCCTACTTGACACAGATTTACCATAACGTACCACACTGTTGGTATTTCTGAATTATTGGTGTAAATGAACTGTAAGAAATGTGTATTGGCATTGATTGGTTGTCTAATTGGCTTATTTAGAAATTCTACATAAGAAGCACAATAAAATAAAATACAATGTGTTAAAACATATGTATATATAATACTTTTATAATGGAATTTCAAGGATAACACAAAAAAGGTCGAAAGACTTATTTCCATTCTGGTCCTATTGTGGACCACAAGACCACACTGTGAACATATTTAAAGGGACAGAGTTATTTCCTCCACTTTTTCCTCCCCCTCCCTTATCTCCCCATTTCCTCATTAATATAACATACATCAGACTCCAGTCATGCTGCACTCCCTAACAGTTGGTGGCGGTAATGCACTGGGCTGCAAACCGCCTAAAAAGTTGATCGAAGAAGAAGAACAACAACAATCCACCAACGACCTGTTTCCTGTTGTCGTCCGAGGCTAAAGCTAGTTAACTGGAGACGCTGGAAACTCTTTGAACAGATCAAACTTCACTCTGTGATCCTCGAGTATGTTTTTTTGAAGAGTTCCAAGAGCCCAAAGGTCGACAGTAAACCGGAAGAAGAAGAAGAAAAGGCGAAGTTAGCGCGAAAAGGTGGAACAGCTGAGAAGGTTGTTGAAACAGCGGTTAACTGCTGCTAATGCTGAGATATTTGAGTTGGTAGAAGTAAAAAACATCACAGAGCAGCAAGAAGAAACGAGTGGATTTAAAGAAGAGAAGAAACTAGCCAACGTGCTGGATGCTGTTTTCAAGCCTGAAGTTCGCTGATCCAGAGCAGGTTTGTCCAACTAAACTTTATTTCAGACCAACTCCGCCACATCCAGATGATAGCTGTTAGTTTGTGTTGGAGTTCTTAATATAATGAAGGCAAATGAAAAATATTGAAGTTGTTTGTTTGACATACTGCAAAAAAAAAAAAAAAGATTCAATTGGACAATATTATTTTAATAATTTTCTTCAGGGGTTGTTGATTTCATTAAAAAAGCGATGTTTACACAATAAAATACTTATTCTCCTGACTTGTGTGGCGCTGACAACTAGAGCTGGGTATCAATTCAAATTTCAAAGATCTTAAGATTCAGAATTGCTTATTTCGATTCGATCTGATATTGATTTGGGTTAGTGTTATTAAAGCTGTTTTTGAGCTGTTACCTAATTGTCTAGTGATGCAACATATTAATACTAGTATTATATTGGCATTTGACAGCAAATTAATAAAGTATTGGTAGGAAACAATGATGTCTATAAGACTGATGGCACGGACCAATCCCCTTCCCAGAATGATAGAGTAGTATTTTTATTTTACAAACAGGCTGAATGGCATGGCGCCAGAGGTACTTGGCTCATTGGCCCTGACACAGGCTTCCATGTTTTGGCTTGATGCCTTGTTACTTTTGGGTTTAAAGTAAGGCTGTAACAAAGGTTTAAAAAAAAAAAAAAAACTATGGCTTTACTTAATAAAATTTGGCCCTCAAAATGCAGGCAACAGTGTTTCAGGGAGTTATAAATTTTAAAATTTTCCCGAGGCAAATGGTTCCAGTCTCCCCACAGTGCTGGCTGTGCGGCAATTAGTACACGAACGGAATATATTAATTAATTTTTCAGAACTACTTTGTTATTGCAAGCCGTAATGTGACTTGCTCAGTGTATTCCTACGCCAGCCTTTCGCTGGTGTCCGACAGGACGACCGGAGCAACGACAGTGGTAACCGGGTAATGGCATTCTCCCATCATGCACCCCGGTTTCTCCCATCATGCTTCTTGTGTACTTCCTGTTTGCAGTGATGAAAGCGTGTGCGTCCAGTTTGCGGTCATGGCGGAAACTGAGTCGGATGGACTACGACTCTAATGTCACGTCCGTTTGTCAACATCCTCGCCGCCAAGCGCCGCTCGGTATTATAGACTGAACACCAAATATCAGCAGAAATAAATAAGACAAACTGTGCTTTAGGATGATAAAATAAATGAAGGACAGTTCAGCTTGGTGATGGACTGATGAAGCCGATCAGTCGATACTATCGATTACAGTTTTTCCTCATTTTATACACACAATAATGGAACTATATATATATATATATATATATATATATATATATATAAAAATCAGCTGGCTGCAGCAGATACGTAAGGAAAACGTGCACATCGGGTGATCTCTGTGATGAAGGCTGTCCTGCTTTTGGACATCTGACCCAGCATGGGGACATTTCGGTGTTGTGATTGGTCAGCCTGGGCAGCAGAGCAGCAGCAGATGATTAAATGTGCCTGTTTTTAATCTTTCCTCCACTTGGTCTTTGACACTCTCTTTTGTGTGTTTTAAAGTTTACATACATGTCTGAAGTCCAGCAGCTGAGGGACATGTTGAAACTACAGCTAACACCTGCTGATGAAGGAATGATCGCAGACCAGGAAGAAGAAATGTGTCATTTAAAAGAAGAGAACAAAAGAGGTAAAGAGCTGGATGCTGTTTTTAATCCTCCAAATCTCTTTAACAGAGCAGGTTTGTTCACTCAGCTTTCTTTGTGTTACTGATACTTTATAAAATGTTGTTGTATTCATCAAATATTTACCTCATCGGATATTCCTTCAGTGATTCTATCAATACTTACACAACAGGATGAGTAGGATTTTGATAAAAGATACATGTAACTTTGCTTCATATTCTGTAAAATCTTTAGATAATTTATTCCTGAAGGAAAGTGACATCACCACCCTCAATGTTTTGACTCCTTTTGTCCAAGATCAGCAGGGACTTTGAATTTAGAAATGTTTGCTTGGTATGTGTTTCTCATCCTGAGCCAGCTCTGGCACTTTGTCCACAAAAAGAAAACATAACTTATTTTAAAAGCTGAAAATCCTTTCTGGAATTATTTTATTTGTGCCACAAGAGTCCCTTTATTCACGATCAGCGTTCACCACAGCCATATTTTGTCTCATTCTGCTAGTGTCTCATAGTGCTAGTGAAAATAAATCCCATTGATGATCCACCAAGACAACAAAAAAGTCTGTTAAATTTTCCTGTTAACAACAATATGTCATTATGAGCAGTTGACCTTATATTGGCAGCACTATGACATCATCGGTCCACATGAAAACACAAATCCAGTGTTTAAATCATCTTTTCCACTCTGGGACCTGTTTTCAAAAAGGAGCATTTTTTTTTATTTATTTATTTTAACATAACAAAAACAAACAAAATTCAAAATTAAATAAAATGAACATACAGGACCGGAACAAGCATGTGAACATATTACATCTGCACATTGTTGAAATGAAATTAAAATTTGCCAGTAGATTGGCCAACAGGAGGTCTCAAATCAAAATAGTTCTGAGATCAACCACTGCTTGATTCCAAGCATTAATAGTCTTCTCCTTAGCACCATGTATACGAACAGTGGACAACTCTAAATATGCCACATCTATAAAGGATTGCACCCAATGATGGTAAGAAAGAGAGTGTGGAGGTTTCCACCTGACTGCAACCATCTTCTTGGCGGCAGTTAAACCTGCCAAAAAGATCCTTTTCCGGGCTTTGCACAGTTGAAGTTGTGACATATCATTCAGTAATAAAACCAAAGGTGACAATGGGATATTTACTTTTAACAACAATGATAAGCTGTTACTTATAGTTTCCCAAAAATAACATACACTTGGGCACTCCCAAACCAAATGAAAAAATGTCCCAACAGAGTTAGTCTGGCATAGCGTACAGTATGGATCAACTTTTATCTTCATATTATAAAGCTTGCGAGGTGTCATATATGTCCTGTGAATAAAATTCAGGTGAATTTGTTGATGGTCAGGGTTTTTAGATGAACAAAGTACAGATTCCCAAACTGCCTCCCAGTCAAAATCAGGAGGAAAATTAGGAATGTCAGCTGACCAACATTTATCCAGATATAATGGGACACACGAATTTTCCAAAAATTGCAGATATAACCTAGAAATAAGACCTTTAGTGCCACAAGAGCTATTGAAAAACCTAAGCAGTGGGTGATCTGTAAGCGGGGTTTGCCAAGGTACCCCGTATGTTTTCATAGCTGTTCTCAATTGGAGGTAAAAAAAAAGAAAGAAGAACGCTGCAAATTAAATTGAACACAGAGATCCTCAAATGACCGGAGTCCATTCTCGCCAAGGGAACGTATATCATTGTCAAACCATTGTCTACATTGACTTCTTTTTATAGGGCACTTGTTAATGAGAGTCCTCTCATTATAAAAAATCGGAGAATGTGGATTCCAGCTACACCCAATCCCGCATGCTTTCTCAGCATTACGCCAGACAGCTATAGCATGAGATAAAATGGGACCAAATCGAGCCATGCATCTATTCTGCGGTGAATTAGCAAATAACAGCTCCCTAAGTTTTAAAGGGCCTGCCAGGGATACCTCTAATGGGAGCCACGCCACCTCCATTGAACCATTGAACCATGCAACCAAAGGGCGTAGAGTGAAAGCCCAATGATAAAGTCTGAAGTTCGGGAGTGATAAACCACCTGCCGACCTACACCGCTGTGCAGTGGACAGTTTTAAACGTGGCAGTTTTCCATTCCATATAAATTTTGTGACCGCACTCTGTACTCTATCCCAGTAACGGGAAGGAGGTGGAAGTGGGATCATAAAGCTCAAAAAGTTAATACACGGGAGAACATTCATTTTAATAATAGAAACACATGATCTAAGGGAATTTGGCAAGGAGGCCCATCTTTCAAGATAATCTAAAATCTTGATCAACGCACCTTCATAATTATTTTTAACAATCATTTGTAAAGTAGAAGAGATTTCAATACCAAGATATGTAAAATGTTTAAAGACCGGAATACCAGGAGGTAAGGTAGCGTATCTCATACAATCATTCAGTGGCAAAAAGGTGACTTATCCCAATTAATCTTATAGTCTGATATGTTGCTGAACTCACTAAAAAGAGAGAATATTAGGGATGGATTGGATACTTCCCACATATAGAAGTACATCATCAGCATACAATGATATACTATGCTTAGTGCCATTTATTGTTATTGGGGTAATTGTCTTAGCTAAACGGACCATTTGAGCTAGGGGCTCTAAAGAGAGCACAAATAGAAGAGGACTCAAAGGACACACCTGTCTTGAACCCCTGGCTATACTAAAAGTAGAAGAATACGTCCTGTCTGTGAGGACTGAAGCTGTTGGGTTGTTGTAGAGCACTTTAACCATATTTATAAAATCGGAGCCTAGACCAAATGTATGGAGTACGGACCATAAATACTGCCACTCAAGACGGTCAAAGGCTTTCATGGCGTCTAAAGAGAGCACAGCAGCTGGTGTAGATGAAGAAGGGACACTATTTATGATGTGTAGCAGTCTCCTCATATTATCAGAAGAGCTTCTTGATTTAATAAAGCCTGTTTGGTCACAATGAACCAATTCAGACATAACGGTTTCAAGCCTACGAGCTAATACTTTAGCAAATATTTTTATATCTGCATTCAAGAGGGACAAGGGCCTGTAACTTGAACACTCCTGGGGATCTTTATCTTTCTTGAGTAGAAGAGAGATAATGACCATATTCATGTGTCTTGAGAAAGAGCCAGTCTTTAATGAAGTCTGAACCATGTCAAACATTAAGGGCCCTAGATATTCCCAGAAAGTGGAGTAAAACTCAGGAGGAACCCCATCAAGGCCGGGAGACTTCCCACGACGCATAGCCAAGGCAGCCTCCTTGAGCTCAGATATGGTAATTTGGCTGTTCAGTTTGGATAAACCTTCTGCTGACAATCTTGGGAGAAGTGCATTGTTAAGAAATTCATTGCATGTTTGTTGATTATGTGTTACTTCTGAACTATACAAAGTACTATAAAAGTTGCGAAAAACTGAATTAACCCGTGAAGGTTCGGTCTGAATCAGGCCATCTGCAGATTTAATTGAAGGGATATCAGAGAAACATTCATCAGCTCTCAAACGGAGTGCCAGCAAATGACTCGGCTTGGCCCCATTGAGATAATAGAGTTGCCTTGTTTTGTGTATTAAAAATTCAGCCCTACGTTTGTGAATGTCACCAATTTCTTTCTTAACTAGGTCATGTTGAGAAGCAATATCCTCATCAAAGGACTGCTGTAAAAGATTGTCAAATACAGTGAGTTTACTTTGCAAGATATGAAGTTTGGTCTCACGAGACTGTTTAATATAAGAGGCAAAGTGTATAGCATTGTTACGAATAAAACCCTTAACAGCATCCCATAGGATCCTCAAGTCATTTACAGACCCTTTGTTGATATCAATAAATATACCAAATTCAGAAATAAACTGTTCTCTAAACTCTTTGCTGCTAAGGAATGTTGTATTAAACCGCCATCTGGTGGCACGAGTGGGGGCAGAAGTTAGTGTTGCACAGGCAACAACTGCTTTGTGATCAGAAAGTGCAAAGGACAAATGGACAACCTTGGTAATCTCATAAAAGCACTGTCTGGAAGAAAGTAAATAATCAATCCTGGAAAAAGACTTGTGTCTGGCTGATTGATGTGTAAAATCTCTGATGTTGGGATTGAGCATATGCCACAAATCCACCACTCCAGTTTCTTCAATCCATGAGCAAAGTGCTCCCGAAGAAAAAAAGGAGCATTTTTGGGCTCTGAAACAGTCGAGTCTCATGGGCGTCTGCACTCTTTTGCTTGGTATTCATGATTGCCGTGCTCTTCAGATGAGAAAAAAATACACGCGTGTTCAAGAAGATTCCCTTCACCTCTCCACCAAATGAGACCTCTGATGCAAAAATAAATATAAAATAAATATTTGATATTCTCCCACTTAGAAATCATGGAGGGGTCTGAAATTTTCATCTTAGGTGCATGTCCACTGTGAGAGACATAATCTAAAAAAAATTCCGGAAATCACAATGTATGATTTTTTTTTTTTTTTTTTTATAACTTATTTGTATGTTACTGCTGTAAATAAGTATTTGAACACCTGTGAAAATCAATGTTAATATTTGGTATAGTAGCCTTTGTTTGCAATTACAGAGGCCAAACGTTTCCTGTAGTTTTCACCAGGTTTGCACACACTGCAGCAGGGATTTTGGTCCACTCCTCCATACAGATCTTCTCTAGATCTTTTAGGTTTGGAGTTTCAGCTCCCTCCAAAAATTTTCTATTGCGTTCAGGTCTGGAGACTGGCCAGGCCACTCCAGGACCTTGAAATATTTCTTACGGAGCCCCTCCTTAGTTGCCCTGGCTGTGTGTTTGGGGTCATTGTCATGCTGGAAGACCTAGCCATGACCCATCTTCAATGCTGTTACTGAGAGAAGGAGGTTGTTTGCCAAAATCTTGCAATACATGACCCCATCCACCCTCCCTTCAGTACGGTGCAGTCGTCCTGGCACAGTCGTCCGTGATGTTTCCATCCCAATGCTTCACAGTTGGGATAGTTTTCTTGGGGTTGTTCTCATCCTCTAAACATGGTAAGTGGAGTTGATTCCAAAAAGCTCTATTTTGGTCTCATCTGACCACATGACCTTCTCCCATGCCTCCTCTGGATCATCCAGATGGTCACTGATGAACTTCAAACGGGCCTGGACATGTGCTGGCTTGAGCAGGGGAACCTTGCTGCCCTTCAGGATTTTAAACCATGACAGTATCACGTGTTACTAATGTAATCTTTGTGACTGTGGTCCCACCTCTCGTCAGGTCATTGACCAGGTCCTCCTGTGTAGTTCTGAGCTTTCTCAGAATCATCCTTACCCCACAAAGTGAGATCTTGCATGGAATCCCAGACTGAGGGAGATTGACAGTCATCTTGTGTTTCTTCCACTTTCTAATAAATAATCATAACAGTTGTTGTCTTCTACCAAGCTGCTTGCCTGTTGTCCTGTAGTCCATCCCAGCCTTGTGCAGGTCTACAGTTTTGTCCCTGGTGTCCTTAGACAGCTCTTTGGTCTTGGCTATGGTGGACAGGTTGGAGTGTGATTGAGTGTGTGAACAGGTGTCTTTTATACAGGTAACAAGTTCAAACAGGTGCAGTTAATACAGGTAAAGAGTGCAGAATAAGAGGGCTTCTTAAAGAAAAATTAACAGGTCTGTGTGAGCCAGAATTCTTGCTGGTTGGTAGGTGTTCAAGTACTTATTTGCAGCAGTAACATACAAATAAATTATTTAAAAAAAAATCATACATAGTGATTTCCGGATTTTTTTCTTTTAGATTATGTCTCTCACAGTGGACATGCAGCTAAGATGAAAATTTCAGACCCCTCCATGATTTCTAAGTGGGAGAACTTGCAAAACCGCAGCATGTTCAAATACTTATTTTCCTCAATGTATATATATTATATAGAAAATTCATTCCAGCTGACTTTTGATGGTCCTTGTGGTCAAGAGTGGAGTGCGTCTTGGAGTCCAGCTGTGAAGTCCTTGTTGATTCAGTGCATGTCTTATAGTTGCCCCTGAAGGCACTTGTACCAGCCTTTGGCAAGTCATCCTGTAGGTGTCTTGCAGTCACATGAAGGTTTCTCTTAATTGTTCTCAGTTGCTAAGGTTCCTTGATGAAATTAAGGTCTTTCTTCCATGGCCAGTATCACATACACAGTATCACCATTTCCCTCAAATATTGTTCACAAACCAGTCTAAATCTGTGATAGTGAGCACTGCTCCTTTGCTGCAGTTCCTGCCAATATCCAGCAACTTCGCACAGCCATTGAAGAGGAGTGGACGAACATTCCACAGGCCACAATTGACAACCTGATCAACTCTATGCGAAGGAGATGTGTTGCACTGCATGAGGCAAATGGTGGTCACACCAGATACTGACTGGTATCCCCCCCAATAAAACAAAACTGCACCTTTCAGAGTGGCCTTTTATTGTGGGCAGTCTAAGGCACACCTGTGCACTAATCATGATGTGTAATCAGCATCTTGGTATGGCACACCTGTGAAGTGGGATGGATTATCTCAGCAAAGAAGTGCTCACTATCACAGATTTAGGGGGTCGTTTTGACAGTTGGGGTTTTACATAATTATTGTATGGCCTTGCCTTGCAATGTGAAGCGCCTTGGGGCAACTGTTTGTTGTGATTTGGCGCTATATATATAAAAAAATTGATTGATTGATTGATAAAGAAGTCATCCAAAGCAGAATCTTTATCTTTGAAAAAACTTTAATTGATAAATCCTTAAAATCTTTGTGGAACTGAATATTTTTGATTGCAACTGTACAAACCTTGTTCCTGACTTCCATGTGTGAAAACGCCTTGAAACGTTTATTTCCAATATATTTTTATGAACATAATCATAAATATTCTGTGGCACACCCCCTCATTGCAGTCTCCATAATTTTGGAAACCAGGGTCAAGAGTTTAAATCCACGTGTTTGACAGCAGATCTTTGTTACCCCGTAACATTTGGCTGTTAAACACCAAATTGATGTCACTTCATGAATGTAAAGAGATGCATGTGGGCCTTCACTGTAAAGCTCTTTGACCATGTTTATCAGTCCATTAACATTGTGTTTGGATGGATGGATGGATGGATGAGCTTTGTCATTGTCATTACAAGTGCATCAACAACGAGATTACGTCCACACTCACATTTCCACAGAACAGCAATTAATCCACAATTATTACTTGTTTACCGTAATAATGCCACACATCAGAATTAAGACAACACACATACATGTGACATTATTTATGTGCACTAAACTTGAAACAGTCTGTTTTCCAAATTGAAGCGATGTGAGTGTGTGGTAGCCGCTGCAACTGGAGTTGCGCC